>NW_025765601.1:0-137004 GCF_003918875.1 Haliotis rubra | reverse complement strand
ACGAGCAAATAAAAGCATAACTTTCACCTGCCGGACCAGGGGGCCGTATTTATCAAACAACTAAGTTTTTGACTTAAGAAAAACTTAAGTTTCGTAAAACTGACTTAGCCAAGTCAAAACTTAAGTTGGTTGTTCCTGAAGCGGATGAAGTCCTGAAGAGCTTGGCTAAGTCCATTGACTTCACTAAGTCGATTTCGCCGAACGCGTCCACGTGATCACTAGGGACTATCGGTTATTTTTAACCCAGCCTACCAGTGGAACTCTCTTTTTACTGAGAGACATAAAAACATCCTCGGGGGAAATTCGGACAGCGCAGGAACGATACACGAACGGCATCGAATGGATACTATGGCGGATGGGAAATGAAGAAGAGAGGCGGCCCTAATTTCCACCAAGAGAGGAGTGTCTGCTGCTAAGCGGGCTAGTTGCAGCCAACAGAAGTCAGTGCGTGAGAACGAAGTTTGGGCCTGGCATCACCTCCGTTGAAACGACGGGGAGGCGTGGCGGGTACGTGTTCCACGAGCTCCGCGATAGATCTAGTGGAGTGTTCTGACGATGGATTCGTTTCACATTACCTGACTGATATAATCACACATATACATACCCATGTAGTGGTCAGTTGTTGTTGTTTTGTTGGGTATTAATTCCCCTAGGACCTTCGGAACAAATTGCAAACCATACGTCATTTACTGACATACTGAAATTACGGCAATATTAGGAAAGAATTAAATATTTGAAAATGAATACTGCAGTGATACACATCTCGTTTTCTTTATATTATTGTCTAAATAAGAGCCAAATGCGCTATAACTAGTTCACGTGTAAAATTCAAGTTTTTATGCACTGATTAAATATCTAAGCAATTGCAGTGGGTTTTTCCCCATTTGATGTATTCTGTTTACATTTGTAGATGATTACAGACACTCATTCGGCATCACCCACAAGAGGACCAGGGATGAGGTGGAAAAATGGAAGAACAGAGGATGCATCCAAGAAGACCTATTCAAGTTCAGGCGAAAAACCATTGCCACTGGTAAAGCATGTTTATGGTTACAGCTATTATTAGTTATCAAAACATAAGTGTCATAAAGGTTATAAATGATGTGATAATGTCAGAGAGTTGAGAAAGAGTTTCACTCTGTCTTCCCGAAGACCTACATGATTCTTGTATATACTCAATATTTTCTACCATCATAAACCTATAATTTACAAAATGCCATTGAAAGTGGTCAAATGTAACATATGTTACCTTTCATAAGTATTAAAGTGAAGTGATACAGATTCTAGTACTTCTGTTGGCTAAGAATCCCATCCGGGACTTGAACCCATGCCCCAGAGTCAGGCACCTATCACCAGCTGAAGCGGGTTGGTGCCGACTTTTATGCTAAATGATAGAATGCTGACGCCGGGGCTTGGTTTGTTCCAGGACGTTTCCATGCAGCGTACTAGAATCATCACTCTTCAAAATCTGTCACGTGTTACCTTGGCTTTTCATTTCAGTGTTTAGTAAAAGTGAGAGTACTTACCTACTGGGTTTGTGATATAGTATTTCTACATCAGGCCAGACCAATTTTGTTTCTGGTTTTAAGATCTGCACCATTAAATTATTTTTCAGAGAATAGAAAAGCCATAGAAATTAATTTTCCCCCTCCAAAACTAAAAATCCTAATGTTTTTATTGGCCAAATATATAAACTTACAAGAAAATTTGTTTAGAGTTGACTTTTATTTATACACATAAAATTGCCAATGAGTATTTACTTTGACTGAGTGATTTATTTACATTTTTACCTCTGCCTTTGGGTTTTCTGAGGACGAAATCTGTGAAAACAAGTAGGATTTAGTCTGACCCTAAGATAATCATATTTAAGCAATTAATCTACTCTTTTTTGCATTTTACAGGAGGATACACCCCAACACCAGTCAGTCGGTCACAGATGCAGTTGTTGAGGCCATTGGGAGGGACAGCTTAAGTCTTCACAGTCTCTCAGACTCGTGTGATTCTACTGCCCTGCAACTGCTTGATGCCATCACTTCAAAGAGAAGATTACATGCCATATCCATTTGATATTAATCCGTTTATACAACACTAAAACCACTGCAATATTTTTTGTCAGGTTTCTCCTAACAGCTGAGTCATTGATACCTTAGGCTGGGATTCATGTAGACATCTGTGAAATGATGCGGCGTAACATATACTTTTCAATAGTATGTCTGTGAGATGAGTTTTACTACTTTTGACTGGAGTCTTTCTCCTAGCTGATACATGATGAATCTAATATTCTATATTTATATTTTTCCTAATATATCCCTTGTAGTGGTTATAATTAGTAATGAATTTTTCATATGAATTATTATTCCATGACAGAAGGTTCAGCTATCTGAAAATGCTATGAACTTACTCAGGCCCCACTGCACTGTTGTTAAGAAAAGCAGACAACACTCGACATTTGTCTCTTAATTACTTCATCAGTTCATCTTGCCCTGCATATGAATTACATGAAGTCCACAGTTTCGGAAATTAATTTTTATTTCTTTCCCAATCTGCCTGTCAGGATCACTTGGTTTGGAAATGACTGACATGACACTGTTTGAACATAAAACACAAGGCTCGGGATATGGAAATATTATGAACATGTATTTCATTCTCTTATACATTTTACAAATCCTTATTGATTTTGTTGTAGCCCTATCATGGTGGGGGCCGAGGAGGTCCAGGGCCGTGGTGAACATTACCACCTGCCAGAAGACAGCCTGTCAGTGCCAGCATCAGCCTTCTGTGGAGGCACTACAGAAAGAAAACTGGAATTAGAGATTGAATGTTTGAAATTAAAAAGAGAGTATCTTCAGAGAAGAATTAATAAACTAGAAGAATAGATTGTGTACAGGCACTAATGGCAGTATAAATTATATACATTGTAATTATTAAGGACCTTTCAAGGTAATAGTGTGTGTGTGTGTGTGTGTAATTTTGTAAATAGTGAATATTAATTAATTTATGTTAAAAGAGCGTGGAAGTGGGTAAATGACCTTGTGCATGACATGGTGGGGGTAGCGTGCTTAAATTTTAGGGGAGTCATTCACATTGTACATGCTTCTCCACTTGACAATCATCATTTGCAACCCCTAAGACATATAAATTATGAGAACAGTGCCTTAGAGGTCTTGCATTACAGAAATATGAAATTAATAATCAATGCATTTCTATGACTTTCATGATAGACTTTGGAAATCATTACATTAAAGAAGCTGATGCTTAGAATTGTTCCCTGTAGCTATCTGGCTCCTGATGCTGTAGAGACAATGGCTGTGACTTCTGCATCTGTGCCCTCCCTGTCCAAGGTTGACCTTCTCCTCACTTGGATTACTGGCATTGGGACATTCCTGTCCTTGCTGATATTGGTGGCACTGCACAAGCAATTATTACCTAGGGACATATTAAAAAAACATAGTCAAGACACAACAAATGGTCAAGAAATTTCTGTCAATTTTATTATTAAAAGTAGGATGTAGAGGGACTTGTTATTATTTGACCAAAAAGAAATATTTGGATTTTATTGTCTCTATTTAATTGATGGCTCATTTCTTATCAAATAATAGCATAATGTAATGTTAGTGAAAAAATCTCCCCATGGAACTGATTTTAGTTGGAGGAATACCTAATATGTATTCAGCAATTAATGTGGCCTTCATCTAAAAATGTTTATTTTGTCATAACCAATGTTTCTAGCATCATTATCTTTCCATGAATGCATTTCACATCCTAATAATTTCTTGGTAAAATCCTACCCTTACTCTTCCACAGCACTAAGAGTATTTGATCCTGGCAATCTTTATGCTTTAATTTAGTAGCTATACAAGAAAATGCCACGATTGAGGATATTTGAATATATATCTTTTTCATTTCACAAAACATTTCCTTAATAATGTTTCCTCTCCAAGGGTTCATAAACCTGGGATCACTGTATAAGTATACTCATATTTGATTGTCTAAACATCTTAAATATGATTCTTTTTAAATATGATTCTTGAGATAACTAATTTTTATTACAGCTGAACTTTAGATTACAATAATTATCTGTCATTATTGGTGAGGTGCTATTATTGGGAAGAAAAAAGTGTAAAAAGTGTAGACATTTTACATTCTTGTTTTGAGATTTGTTAATAGTATTTCATTAAATAAAAGTTATTGTTTATCTTATTAAATGTGTTGGTTTCTTTATCTACCTGCCAATTGCATATTAGGTCCTTAGGAGTATTATTAGGGGACATATGTGTTAAAATTATGATTTACTTCAACTTCAATGGAGTCCACAGAAAAACATTCTTATAATGCTATACCTTGCAAGCCTTCTGTGGGGAAAGTCTGACTGCCCATGGTTGGTACATGGAAACCCGCCGCTTCAGTTGTCCAAATACCTCTTTCCACACAGTTTCTGGTTTTATGTGATCTGAAAATTTGCAATAAATACAACTGGAATCACTAGATGATCATATAATATTTATGGAATTTGGTATTAATTCACAATGGAGATATCATGATACACTTTCTTGCCCACACGTATTGTTTCATTGATAAGTCACCCAAGATGCATTTACAACAAAAGAAGTAGACATTATGATTGTACGACATGTTGCCCGAATAATGCATTTAGCAAAGATATGTAAGTCTTCCATTTCGTTTTTATGTTGAAGATTGTATTTCACATAACCAAGGGAAATAACTCTATTGGTTAGTACTCGAAGCTGACTCGAAGAAATAGCAATTATACCTGTTGTAGTTTTGTGTCTGTGATCAGGAAGGGGACGCAAAATGGTGTTAAAATCCACCTCCGACATGGGTAGCCGCTGTCGCCAAGCAGATGACAACTTACGGGTAACTGGTTCCCTCAAACATCCGACATAACCCGCTTGTTGTCCAAGATGCGGGAGTCGTGTGTTGAGCCAGGCCAACGTGCTACAATGTCGATGATCCGGTCGTCGCTGTCAATCACTATCTGTGTATTAATACTGTGGTAGTGATGCCTGTTAATGAATTCATTCTCATTCACGGATGGGGCCTGAATTTGAACGTGAGTGCCATCAATGACACCTGTTACACCGGGGAAGTTTGCAGTCTGATAAAATCGACGCTGGTGTCGTCTTATATCTTGGGCTTGCGTGGGAAAGGTGACAAATCTACGGACCATACGCTGACTTGTGAGTGATTGAAGCGTTTGTTCGATGACTCTTGAGATGGTGGGTTGGCTCAGTCCATGGTCATCGCCATTGCACATCTGAAATTTGCCAGTGGCAAGATAACGCAAAGTGACGAGCACTTTGGTAACGCAGGACACTGCACAACTCCGATGCGTTACGGGACTTAGATCGTGTTCTAGTAAATCACAGATGTAAACAATACTGTTTCTGTCAAATCTGTACCTTTGTAACAGCTCATTATCATCTAATGTATGCAGAACTTCTCTTCTTTCATTAAATACTCTTGGAATACGTGTGGCAGCCATTTTGTTTCACACATGACTTAAGTCAAAAGAGTTGATTTAAGCCTACCAAGATGAGTCTTAATAGTTAAGTCAAAAATGACAAAACTTAAGTCTAAGTCTCTTGATAAATATGACTTAAGTTTTATTCTCAAACTTAAGTCGAAAAACGTGAAAACTAAGTTTTTAACTGACTTAAGTTTTTTAATGACTTAAGTTGTTTGATAAATACGGCCCCAGGCCATTCAAACATATTAGGAAACGACACAGCAGATACAGCAGTCAAATTAGCAACAACACACAAATCACCAAATATAAACTTTCATACATCCAAAACAGAAACTAAACAACTCATTAAATCAAATATACTTCATACTGACTTTCAACACAACATAAACAACAACAAATCAACATGGGTTACTTCCATAATAAAATCACCCTTAAGGAAAATCCCTACATTCTCAAACATTAAAAATATTGACACGGCCATAAACAGACTTATGACAGGCATCACAAACCTCAACCACACACTTTACAAACAAAATAGACATGCAGATGGACTATGCACACACTGCAATACCCAAGAAGACATACATCACATACTCATACACTGCCAGCTACAAAAGACAAACATTAAGCAACTACAAAACAGCATTCCCTCTAAATATCACAATAACATCCCACTACTCCTCAACCCACACAACCCAACAAGTATCTTCAACGCCCTAACATTATTTCTACAAAACTCAAACCTTCTAAAAAGAATCTAGAACTCATTAAATAAGCTACAGCCACCTCTCACACCTCCCACTCACTGCAACATTCACGCCAGCCGTTCAAACCTCAGTTATCCATTCTGCCCCCTACAACTTTAGACACGGCGTTCAATTTCATTTATCCATACTCTGCACACGCCACGCTCGCTCTCTCCTCTCGCTAATGTAAACAACCGGTCAAAGGCCCATACTGCCAAGGTCAAGGTCACTCGCCAGCCAGCTCACCACCACTGCTCGTCTCTCAACCTAGACTATATGACATCTAGACTAAGGCCAGAGACCATATAATATTATATGGTCTCTGCTAAGGCTTAGTCTCTGAAGATATATAATTTTGATAGTAACAAACAAGCCCATTTATATTGAAAAGGAGCCCTAGGGAGACCAGAGATTCAGAACCTGATCCTGAACCTGAGGAAATCTAGACTTGCTTTATTTAGGGCTTTAGCACTGCAGAGAGGGCTTGGCAGTAGGGAAAATAATGTGGTTCAGGGACTGTGAGACAGACTACTCTCAAACCGGCCTATGCCTCACTGCGCCTCCCTTGCTCCCCTCAGATTATTGTTCGAATATCTTTTATGCATATGTATTTGTGAATAACACACTTGACCTCATAATAAATGATGAAACATCTCCTTGAGTGATCATTGACTTTAGGAATTTTACATTCTATTTTAAGGATTGAAACTTGTTATTCCATAACGAGCCGGGGAACATTGGCCCCATATGAATAACCAGAGCCTTGTGGCGGTCGGTCGTCCTGGCAACGTGTCGGTCCAACTCGCCAGCCAGAGGATGTCAGCTCTGTCAAAACCATGGTCCCGCTGACTTGTGGCTCTCGCGAGGTGACTGAACCCGATCAGCCAAACTGTATCAGCAGTCACTGACAGAATAAATCCAGTTAAATTTGGAAAACATAGAAGTTAGTTAGACAGATTTGATGCCGCGATACCGGCAGAAGCTGACGTCATATGACGCAAAATTGATGACGTTGGGGGCATGACGTCGCATGCCTGTTGAAGTAAACTATATAAATACAGCTTCGCAAGCCTGCCATAAAGGCATACCATTTTTAGTATAAAATGCTAATATATGTTCGTTGTGTTTTTGTCGTTTAACGCCGCACTCACCAATATTACAGCTATATAACTCTTTAATAAATAAATGGAGATTCTTAGGAAAGCTGGAGGACAATTCCACCTGCGAAACCTGGGACAAATTTATGAAACTTCATGAAAACATTATGTACATCGTTCACAATAACGATATGGCTGAAATAATGCTGAATGACTTTAAACTCACTGGCTCACTACAAGTATTATTTATATCCAAAACATTTTTTTTAGGTTTGTTAGTATACGTTTCATTGTGGACACGTCTCATGTTTGCTGCCCTTGAGAAGACCTGGTCAAGCTAAATGTGACGTGTGTTTGGCGCCTTGATGTGATCCGTCATTATCTTACCTTCATGTAAAATACTTTAATTTCATTTGTCAATGACGGTTTAACAAGCTTCCGTGTCACACCTCCCAGGAGGGTGACAACGAGAAAAAATACTACCCGCTGCCACGGTAACCGCCAAGCTCTCTGCCGAGAAGCTGAAGCGCTAACAATCGTATGACGTCATAATATGACGCATGCAGTGCCTGGAGAGAGATACTAGTTTTACTTCTTAATAATGTGTCCTTCGTTGACAGGGTTTTATAATGGACATGGAGGTGTATTCTAAACTTGTTTTAATCACGATGTGGCTGAAAAATTGCCGATTAGACTGTAAATCTAAACTCACTCACTTACTCACTGCAGTTTCCATACGACATGTGCCTGACCACACCCACACGTGGTGTGTATAAACAATCAGGTATATAGAGAATACTACACGAGGTCTCATTACATACGAATTATACGAAATGAGTGTCCTTCCTATGTTATCTGACAGAGCGAAAGCGAGGTCAGATATCATAGGAAGGTCACGAGTTTCGTATAATTCGTATGTAATGAGACCGAGTGTGGTATTTTATTTATTACCCACGTCTTGCATGCATTAAATTGACAAAATTACGTATTTTGGTTTCAAACCAAAACCGGTTTCATAAAGAGGTTGCGGAAGAGTTTTGTACTGTAGTACAATATTTGCATGACGTCACACTATAATGACGTCACTGCCTTGGTAACCGACGTCACGATCCATGTCAGTTGCCATCGCCTCGTACAGCCTCGTACAGTAAACTACTCCGTAGCACCCCGTTTCTTGGTTTGCAGTTGCTTCATTCGGCTAATATCACTGGTGGAAACATTGCGCTTATGTTTGTCGACGGATATAATAAAACAGCGACACGGCAACGTTGCATTTAAGTTGTAGAATGAATGGATCCACGTGTTTGTTATGAATGAAAAAATAGTAACGTCAGAATGTGACCTAATTGAGAGGTCAACGGTTATCCAATCAAATCGTTAGAATCTCAGGTCAAGTCGTTTCGACACAGGTCAGCGCGATACGACACTTGTGTGACGTACGAGATTAGTATGCAACTACCCATACGTTGACCACGTGGGTAATAAAGCTCAATATGTGACTGTGTGTATCCTACACAAAGACTCCACTCTCACTGTATCCAAGTTCCCTACCAGTGAATGTGGCTCACGATGTCAGTATCCTACCAACCATCGATGGTGCATGGAAAACCTGTGGAACACACCATGTATTACCAAACATCCAGAAATTGTCAAATCACAGATGTGTTTGAACTACATTGATATTTACTAGTCGCTGTTTGTTAATGTTGAAACTTCTGTGACCTGGTCGGTCCGGGTAAGAATATGGGTCCCCATCAAGATCAACCCACGCTTGTCTCAAGGAGCAACGTAATGGACATGGTGGTCATGTGGCTTGGTTGTACGCTTGTAATTGAACTGCTATCATGTTATCAGTCACTGGAATGTCTGAATATTTACAGACGGCCTTCATACAGATGAGATGTTGGTGACTGCGACATTAAAACAATCAGGGAAGCATAAGTCACTTAAATATAATAATATGATAATATGTTCTTTTCAACAAATTGATCAAGAATTGATCAGAGGCAGCTTATGACTTCGTAAGGTCGTCAGTCACAGTGACAAGGCTGATAGCCTATTCTTACCGTGGTTCCTGACTCATGATATCAATCACTGGATTGTCTGGCCCATTGGTGATTTGTTATTCTTTTCTTATTTCAGCAGGTTTCATAGCTTTGAAATTTGTATGTAAGTTGGCAAATTGTGTAAACTGATAATTCAAGGTGATCTAAAATCTCTATGATTTGCAGGGGTTACAGGTGTGACGTGTTTCAATATCTTATTTTCATTTTACTAAAATTATCAAAGTCTGAGTCATTAATCAATACAACAAGCAAGGTATACATACTCCCCAGGGAGTTGAGTAGGTTAAAAGAATGCCAGAAAAAAAACATCCGCTCATCGAGGGAACACTCCAGCGTCTTGAGCATGTGCTAGTTGCGCTGATATATGTGCGCTATATAAATATCCAATAATAACATATGTGAATACACATCCGCATTGCAAGGATAGATGAAAAGTGTGAGAGTAGTACCTGGCAAGAAAGGGGATGTGCATGGGAACCATGTATGTTTCTCTGGAAGGTTGTATAATGGACAGACTGCAAAGAGCAAAGCTTCTGTTGTGTCTGGGTGTGGTGTCAGTTTCAGGCACGTGCAGCACGTGGCTCCGACTTATGGCGGATGAGAAGCTGATGGTGAAGCGGCCTTAGCCAGGTTTTAAAACTTGAGATAGGCTGTACATAGGTGCGATGCGGAGACTGATCTTGAACCTGCAGTTCATGGAAATTGACTGAATGAGACACAAAATGTCACAAAACCCTGTGTGTCTAGGAAATTATTACTTCCTATGTTCTGTAGCCACATCACTGAAACTGACAGCTTCAGAACATACCAACTTTGATAATCTATTTCTTTGAAACAGTACCCTTTATTGATTGGAGAAAAATATTTTATTAATTCAAGTACTGTTTTATTATATAGATAAAACTGCAAACTTTCTTGAAATGTAAATCTGTGTGCGACATATGAACACTAGGTAGATTGTAGTTTTCAAGATAGCATTACAATATACACATTGTTTTAAACACTAATTCGTTTACAGATAAACAATTCGTTAAATTTTGCCACATTGGGTTTTTTTACATAATGGTTTCGTTACTTTTTACCACATTTGGTTTTTACGTGATGGTTTTGGGATATAAGTTTTTCAATGATGTTTGAAGAAAGGACAGAGAAATATACAATGAAACTAATCGCCAACATAACCCGTGTCGCAGAGATTACACATTCTTCCTTCGAGTGGAATTTTTTCAGGCTAGGTTTAATATGATGGTTTCTTGGTATATATGCCAAACTTAATAACTGTGAGTTAATTATTTCGCACATTTCGTAAAGCGTGAAACGAGAACCATCTTATCTGATAAAGAGGCAAATCGCGCACAGTACCCAGACAGTAGTAGTATCTCTTAGAACTGTATTATTTATGAGTTTGTAAGTGTATTATTTCTATTTCCAGGGTATAGTAGGATGGTTTCTTGGGATATATACCAAAATTGAGAACTGTGATTTAATTATTTCGCACATTTCGTAAAGCGTGAAAGGAGACAATTTTACCTGATATAGAGGCAAATAGTTTACAACGCATAGGCAATAGTAGTATCTCTTAAAACGGTATAATGTATTAGGTCATAAGTTAATTATTTCTTTTTTCAGGCTAGATATAGTAGGCTGGTTTCTTGGGATATATGCCAAAATTGACAACTGTGAGTTAATTATTTCGCACATTTCGTAAAGCGTGAAACGAGACAATTTATACCTGATTAAGAGGCAAATCGCGCAGAGCACCTAGTCAATAGTGGTATCGCTTAAAACGGTATAATTTATACCGTTGTAAGCGTATTATTTCTATTTTCAGGCTAAATATAATGTGATACTTTCTTGGGATATATGAAAAAATTATAACTGCGAGTTAAATATTTCGCACATTTCGTAAAGCGTGAAACGAGACAATTTATACCTCATTAAGAGGCAAATTGCGCACAGCACCTAGTAAAATAGTAGTATCGCTTAAAACGGTAAAATTTATGAAGTTGTAAACGTATTATTTCTATTTTCAGGCTAAATATAATATGATAGTTTCGTGGGATATATGAAAATTTTTATAACTGTGAGTTAAATATTTCGCACATTTCGTAAAGCGTGAACGGAGACAATTTTACCTGATATAGAGGCAAATATTTTACAGCGCCCAGGCAATAGTAGTATCACGTTAAAAGGTATAATTTATTAGGTTGTAAGCGTACTATTTCTATTTTCAGGCCAGTTATAATATGATAGTCTCTTGGGATATATGCCGAAATTGACAAATGTGAGTTAATTATTTCGCACATTTCGTAAAGCGTAAAACGAGACCATTTTACCTGATATAGAGGCAAATCGCGCACAGTACCCAGGCAATAGTAGTATCGCTTAAAACGGTATTATTTATGAGTTGTAAGTGTATTATTTCTGTTTCCAGGGTAGATATAGTAGGATGGTTTCTTGGGATATATACCAAAATTGAGAACTATGATTTCATTATTTCGCACATTTCGTAAAGCCTGCAACGAGACAATTTTACCTGATATAGAGGCAAATAGTTTACAGCGCTTAGGCAATAGTAGTATCACTTAAAACGGTATAGGGTATCAGGTTATAAGTGTATTACTATTATTTTAAGGCTAGTTATAATATGATAGTTTCTTGGGATATATGCCAAAATTGATTACTGTGATTTAACTTAACAAAAGTCTGTAAAATAACTGCATTTTCACATATAGATATTCAAATCTAGCATGTAACTTCAACATTATACCACAATGCAGGACAATACAATATAGAAACAGGCCATAGATCACCTAGTGGAGTTGAGTTGGGTTTTATGTCACATCGACATTTTTCCAGCCATATAGTAACGAGATGAAGCCTGAATTAATACGCATTTTAAGTACTAAGTCCAAATGAGTTTCATTTTAAAAGCATATATATATATATATTCATTACATTGTTACTCAAAACCAGAAAATGACATAGCACTAAATTCAAAAGCACGCAATTTGTTATTCACATTACATAGTTACGATTTAAGATACAGATCAATTTCCCTCAGGTAGAAGGTCCGGTCTTCAGCAACCCATGCTTGTGGTAAGTGGCGACTAACAGGATCGGGTGGTCATGCTCGCTGACTAAGTTGACAGTGTCATCTAATCTCGATCATCATGCAGTTGATCACTGGATTGTGTGGTCCAGACCTGATTATTTACATACTGCCGCCATATACATACTGCCGTATAAACAAAATGAATTGTTTAAAAATTGCTGAAAGTGCAGAAACAAACATGCTTGAGACCATGATCTTGAGGTATCCACGATGGCTGTTCCTTGTAAAGGTTTTAGCTTTTGTAATATTTGATTTGGATTCACGGTCTGTTTCTGTTTAGGCTTAACGTTGTGAAAACACACTAAAAACACAAATTGTGGCCCGACTGACACTATAAAATGTTTCTGGCAGTCATGTTTTTCCGTTGATAATCAGTTTGATGTCCATTGCTCCAAGGTTTCCCCGGGTTCGATTCCCCATTTGGGTATATTGTGTGAAGCCCATTCCTGGTGTCCCCCGCCGGAATATTGCGAAAAGCAGCGTAACACCCAATTCGCTTGCTCACTCCCTTTACAATGCTGACTGAGGCGCGTCACGTGTCAACTCATCTCATTAATACATGTCTCCATCACTGGATTGTCTGGTCCAGACTCGTTAATTACAACCGCCGCCATATACTAGTAGCTGGGATATTGCTGAACGCGGCGTTAAATACACAAGGTGTAGTACTATATATAGCTTTCACAGTCACGATATGGCAGAAATACTGCCGATGTATCTTTCAGTTTTAACTCACTCACTCAAGACGTAGAGTGATACACAACCAGATCTGATTTCCAGCTGTAGAGTTAAGTTTTCCCAAGGAACATGCACAGTCTTATTTGTGTTCACGCAAGGTAAAGTTCGTGCATCCAAGGCTTGCTGCGGTAAAGAACTGCTGCCATCACCCAATGGCAGTCGAAAGGGGCAGTTCAGTGGATGGGTTAGTCGGACTCCATGACAAGTTTTGACGGCCTGGTTTTACACTCGAGGCCTGAAGTACTGTCAGTCACTGGATTGTCTGGAGAGATTTCGTTGGGTTTTTATTCTTTATGGACACATGGAATATTAATGAGAGCTGCTTATATGTTTTCTTACTGAAACCCTACTGAAATTCTTATGATCAACAGAATTTATAAAATCAATGTAATTTGTGATTAGCAAAAACAAAGATAAGTCTGAATACTAACAGGCGCAATGCTGGGCTAAGGTAGAAGATGTGAATTGAGAGCTTCAAAAACCCTCACAAATTCAGGAGCCTGTAGTACCTCTGTGCAGTGGGAAGTTTGACAAGCAGAACACAATTGATTGTCCGGGCACATAGTGACACCTTAACATGGGTGTCCTGGCAAATTATTAAAACTAAACCCACCGAGATACTTTACCTTTCATTCATTCTTTAGGTGCGTTCTTGAAACGGACAGCTTCAGAACATATTGTTTACTTGGTTAAAACAACCCCGGTTTTACTGAGTGAGTTATCTGTTTCCTTAAGCATCTGAATCAGAAATTCTGCTTTGGTTGGCAACATGAAAACATTGTAATTTGGCCAAGAAAATATACTTAAGCTTTCGGTACATCGATGATGTAATACCGTTTAATAACCATCAAATAGCAAATTGCCTTCCACTGATGTACCATTCTGAACTTGAAATTGAGGAGACAAGTTGGACCGCCTCAAATGCTTGAAATTTAGTTAGATTTATGCATAAAGATTCAGAGTGACAAAAAAAACTCTCCACATAACTATGACAAAAGGGATGATTTCATCGTTCCGATAGTCAACTTCCCTGTTCATGTCGAGCAATATTCGAACAGCTTAAGCCTTTGGTGTATATATTTCGCTACAGGTACAATCGAATGTATTCATTTCATTAAGATTTCAAAGTTTCATGCCATTCTTGGGCAGAAGTTGTTTGATCAAGGTTACATCATTCACGGCTCACCTTTGCTGTCACCTGTATCACTATTTCATAGTGATTCATATACATATGCTCTGTCATCGTATCGCATGGTGACAATCACTGGATTGTCTGGTCCAGATTCGATTTGCTTACAAACAAAATCGTACAGTTGTAATACTGCCGAAACAACTATGTACTCATGATATTGTACAAATTGTACAATCTTCTCTGCTTTTATCACTGGTTACATCTGGACGTGGAAAGACGCGCTGTTCCCATACATTGTATGGGTTGAGTTTTGCATGTGTTTTGCATTTCTAAGACTCCATTGTTTACAAACAACATCGTGGAAAGGGTTTTGTCGCTTCTATTTACTAACTTCCCAGTACACACAAGCTTTTGTGGAATTTTGAACCCCTGGCAATCAGTTTCGTCTACCGCCTCTTTAAACTCTCGAACTCACGTGGGTGTCACAGACAACGCACCTGTGTACAGTCTGTCCAAGTTATATGAACTAAGTGTGTCCAAGGTTTAAAACGTGGCGATCAGCTTCTCGTCCGCCGTAAGTCGGAGCGGCGGTAGTGCACGTGCGGCAGGAAATTCACGAGGTTGAAACTGACACGACACACTGACACGCGTCAGGACGGCAGAAGGCTGAGCTCATTACACTCAGTCTGTGGATAATACACCCAGCCAGAGAAAGTACAATAACATACTCACGCATGTCCCCCCTTACTCCACCAATAATATTCTTCAGACTGACATTTGTGCTTGTGAAACTTTCAATTCACGCCTTCAACCAACTCAGATCAATTAAACATATTCAAAATCACCGAGTTTTTAGATTCCATTGTGTTATATGTCCAGAACTTTTGACAACTTATATACACAATTCAAAGCTTTTAAAAAAAACAAAATATTGGCATTCCTCGGCAAAGTTAATTTGTTCAATAGAATCACTCCTGAGACCGACATCCAGTGTTGTATTTCTAGGTTTCTCATCGTCTGGCCACAAATCCGAAAGTTAGAAAATATATGAAATTTTTTTTGCCAGCTCAAAAAGGACATCTTTTTTAAATAGCGAATTAATGAATACAGCAGGGTAAACCATGATGACGACAGTGTTGTGGCAGAGGTACCATATACGGTCAATTCTTTATTGAAAGAAGATCCACCAAAACGTATCACAGTCCCATTTCTATCAAGCCCATTCAGCTTGAATGTGTTCATCTGAACACCACCGTTTTTATGATGATGTTCCTTCATTTAAGAACAGTTTCTAATCACTTGATCTTAGTGCATTTGAGAAAACTCACATGTATCTAAAAATATAGTTTTTATCTGAAAAGCAATGTCATTTACTCTTGAATATCCTATTTCACTGACAGTTTAGTCATTTTATAAATCACTTTTATTGTGTTTAGCTTATTGCGAAAAAAAAGACATTTCTCGCAACGAATAGCTGCAAAATTGCTGTTGCAGAGATTTGCAATATCCAGCCCCTCGAGAGATGCAGAATGTCTTGAAAGTTCCCGTAATACCACAGTGACTGGGTAGGCAACAAAATATTTCAAACAATCAGGTGTTGTGATTGACCTTGGTCGGCCGGGTGGGACAACTTAGGAATGGCCAGCGAGTCCTAACTTGACACATAGAAGGAAGCGAGCTTCAAAGACATATTTTATATCATTGGAAAGATCTCGAGGAGATGAACCCAAAAAGTTCATGTGCCAGTGCGCTCACGTCTTCATAAGCTCATAAATTGGCTCTGAAAATACATTTCTGAAGAAATTTCTGGCAGAATTTATTTTTTCCGCAGATATTTCTGGCAGAATTTTTTTTTACCGCAGAAATTTCTGGCAGAATTTTTTATTTCACTACCAGAATTATCTTAATTGAAAAATATTAGACACCATTTTAGGATAATCAATATGGACTTTCTTTAAATGATGTTATTTTCTCCTGTAAACAACTTCAAGTGGGAGGGGATAATGGTTCCCAGAAGTAGATCGCCGCACAAATCTTACAAGGCATTTTTTAACATCTTATCAGGACGAAATGAAAATAAAAATAATATGGTGATTTCTTTATACATCATTTATTCGCGTTCTGTATTACATGAGTTTCACTGGACAGAGTTACAGTCATTTGATCTTAGACATGAGCCCTGTTGTCTTTGAGTGCCAAATGTTTCAGAGATAGATCCTCTAGGAGAAATGTGTGTACAATATATATATAAATAAATGTCAGGGTTGAGATTGCGATCTGATCGGAGATTCTACCAGTCTTCGCAGTCTTTACCAGTATCCTACTAGTAGAGATTGAAATCGGATCCTACCTGTCAGATCCGATTCTACCAGTACAATTTTCAATTCAACTGGTAGAAACTCTGATTGTTCTGTAGGCAAACAACACTTTATTTGCTGAACAATAATATTCATTTGTTATGCATGTTATTTAAAATATGAAAAATGTAAAGAAATTCAATTAATTCCATATCAATGTATCTCACTTTAATACAAATTGCATTAATTGATAATGTCCTAATCATGACCGTTTTGTTGATACAAACTATGGTTCAACATTCACATATGAAAAAATCATATGTAGGATCAGAATGGAGCTTCCACTGGTAGAGATCGTAATTGCATAGGTTATTCTATATAATAATTTTTTACCAGTACAGACTCCGCTTGCAATCTCTACCCTGGCATATATATCATCTCTCTATATATACATTGTATATATACTGTATAGTTGAATGAATTCATGTATTCAAGTCACTGAAGGCTTAATATAAGCATATATTCTGAACAACATGAAAAACACACTCAGTCTTTATTTATAAATATAAATGCATTCAATATGTTTCGACACATACTAGATACATAAAAACAATATTTGATCATTTATATACTCCTAGAAATGTCTCCAGCAACACGCTTAACATGACCAGCGTACCGAGCTGAGATGATAAACAATGCCTAAGCGACAATGTATCACTGTTCAAAGTGACAATACCCGAGAAAATCTAATTGTTTTCACACCTGACAATTGGTTGTTTATGGGGCTGTCCCTATAAGCGGCCACCGGTTCGGTTGTCCCTGGTGGCCACAGCAATTACCAAATGCGTAATCCAGAGAGCGGCCACTCAGGGAAAACACCAAAACAATGTCGGGCGGTGCCGCATGGACAATGCACGTCTTTTGGGTTCTATCAAGTACGTTTTGTCTGTTCAGTTAAACACCAGATGATGATATTTTGTTGATTGTAGGAAGACATTAACAGAGAACTTTGTAATGAAACATACATTGGGTCAGCACATTTAAGTTTCATATCTTTAAAGTTATAACTTTATAAATATTTTCTTTCATGTAATCAAAATACTTTTTTTCTAAACGATGCATAGTTTGATAGTTTATCCATGTATATTGTGGTATTACACAGATATGATATAAAGCAGCATGCGCAAATATATTTAAGTTATATGACTGCACCCCCAAGTACTTACAAAGTCGTATCGGAAATATTCATTGTCCTGCAGCAACAACAGGTGTGCATTGTCTGCCGAACTCAAATAACAATATCAACCCGCATATCAACGGCTCAGTGTCTAGTGTTGTCACAAAAAATTTCACATGACTGAAATAACTAAGATACGAAAAAAAAAGAATTATATTCATGAATGGGAGGGCTGGGTGATCTACGATAAGGGTTACTATAATTCATTGCAACTGACAAAACTCAATTAGAGAGGGGGTAATCATAATTATCAAAAGGAGCAGGTGCCCACTCTTTGCACAGATCAGACTTTACAGGGATTAAGTAAAGCAACATGTAGGCATGCATCAAAGGGATTAACAGCAACAACAACTATATAACATGTCATGTATTCAACAACAACATAGGTCTGCCGACATGCCAACCGGCGAAGGCGACCTCAAAAGCACCTAACACAACAACAACAACAACAACTATAGGATAGTGGTAATAAAGCAGTGACAACAGGAGGAAGTCAAATGTCCAAGAAGTAGAAAATATACATGGCTGGAATGCTCTGCTAAGTTGTTGCTATAAGTTCATTGTATGCAGATGGGATAAGATATCCTTCATCTTTGTTAATGGAGGGTTTTGTGTCCGCGGATTTGAACTGCTGAATCCATGTTGATGTATATATAAGTCTGCTACAGCACCTCAGTCTCGCTTGACAACGGTATAAGAATCTATACTGAAACGCCGCATCCTATATAATAAAGACGTTGTCATCCATGAAGCGAAAATGTGTTGAAAGAACGATATGAATGTAAGTCACTGACGTGAGGCTCTAAAATCAAATGGTGGTGTGCAAATGATATGCGTTTAATTCGTGATTGGAATATTTTTTTTATTGAATGTTTCCTTTCACCATCGTATTACGGTGGGCAGACAATAAGCCCACTTGGATAAAAAGCCCTCGGACAAAACCCCCCTAGGCTAAATGCCCCAAGGACAAAAAGCCCTTGCAAATTTCAACCCATAGGATAAAACACCCTCGGTGTATATTTTGAGTTGACAGGTGATAACATGATGTTTTTCTAAGCAATTCCTCCCACTGCTGATAGTTGCTACAGGCTCCTCAGTGACGATGTTGTTATTTTAACAATGGAATGAAGTCTGCTAAATGTTGTTTCAGAGAACTGGCTTAAATTGGCCACTTCCTCTTATGTTTGATTTCGTTGGGCAGGTACTCATTGTGGTATGTCAATGGACATGGTGTTTATTAAGATGGTCTGTTAAGATGGTCAGCGCTATTATTATTTAAATAAATTGCTGATTTCCTGCTGCCTTCTTTAAAGTTACGAATCCAGCGGCCGGCTATTGGTGACGGTGTTCCCAGCATTCGCTTTTGACTGGTATAGGACACAATATTAGACCGGTATGAACTGTAGCACACGTAGCACACGTAGCAACTGCATTATGTGCGTGGTGATTTACATTTGTGAAGTATGTGCTATTCCCTCGCGTCATGGGTTTCCGTGGTATTAAGAAATTTACGACTATGAATATTATCGCTCATATTGCCAAGTCATATAAACATAATATAGTGTTAGACGACATACCTTTGTATCATTTAATGTCAATAAAACACTTTTGTCATTCTGAAGTTCATTGTTGTCCGTATCGGACGACAGGCGGCCATTGTGCACAACTTGGTGACGTCATATGTTTCCGTGGTATTTCCTTCAGATCAAATTACGGGCGCACAGCACATGTCACAATCTTACACATTGTCAACAGCCGATCCGGGAGTGTCAATGTAGGTTTACAGTAATGTCGAAGTTGTTAAATTGTAATACATTAAACGATTTGGTAGAATTAGCACAATAGTCACATTTCTTCAGCATAAATAGACATAAAGTTGCATTAGGTTTAATAGTAGATGACTGTACGTACGCAAATTGATGAAAGTCTGAACATATTTTGCTCAGAGCTGTGCCGATCAATCGATGAACGTAAACAATCATAGGTGGCGCGATTTGGCGAGTGGCTCGTGAGAAATGTCATTAGAAAATACCACGGAAACGTAAGTACCACGGAATCATATGACGGCATGCTTACATATGCTATTTAATGTTTTATTATATTGTATTGATGTGGGAATGAAAAAAAGATTTGTTGGTATTCTATTACATCTCTTCATTGAGGACCTTTTGTCCTACCCATTGAGGGCTTTTTGTCAAGGGGGCATTTAGCCTAGGTGTCCTCCCATTACGCGGACAGCCAGTTCGCAGACACCTTAAAACAACAACATTTACGGTTCAGTGAACAGATTATGTACTACCTGTTACCTGCACATTATATTGGAATAGTCCAAATAAAAACACAGGAACAAACTGAAGCTATATTATTTATTTTGAAAGATGGATGAAAAGACAGTAATTTGAACAGTTTATTTTCATAAACATTTCTAGTCTAACGGGAGTCGGCATCATCATATTGAAAACATTAGCTTTTCTATTAGAAATTGCGACACTGTTGTATCATATAAATCAAATAAAGACAAATGTGAACCTAAATATTATTCATATGGAATAAAGAAGTTATATGTTTTGCACACAATATTAAGATATATGACGAGTGCATTTAATTACGATATATTTAGAATAATTTTTTTTAGAAATGACGCATCATGTCAATGTGGCCATGGATGTGAGAATGTTTTTCATTACTTCCTTGAATGTCCATTGTATACTACACAAAGACATAAACTGTTACAATCTTAAGAAAGTATTGCTAAAATTAGAACACTGATTGGTATTAATCGTATCTTACATGGCAATGCAGGTGTCTCATTTACTACAAATCAGAATGTTTTCAAATATGTACATATCTATATCTCTCCACAAAAACGTTTTCTCAATTAAGTTCTGTTGTACATATGTTATTATTGGGAGGGGGCCTTTTCTATCAATAAACACAATATAACATTTCAGTGACAATCCTGTATTTATATTCGATAGTAATTGATAGTAAAATCGATTTTGACAAGAGATATCATTTATCATTTAATCACAACAAAGTTCTATTTACAATCCAACTTCTCAGTAACGAGCCTGTTTCAGGCTCACCCTACTCTACTCACAAGACAGTGGATTGTTCCATTATACCCGTAGGTGTTACCCTAATTAACCTTCTAGTTCAGTGTCTGCCAATTGGGTGTCTGTCAAATGGGTGTCTGTCAAATGGGAGATAACCTTAGCCTAGGGTTGTTTTGTCTGAGGGTGTAATGTCCTTGGGGGCCTATTGTCCTACCACCCGTATTACAACACAAATAATAAAATAGATAAGATCTATATTATGATCTCGGTAGCAACAGCATGGAGAGTGTTGTTCAGTGACAAAACAATGTGAAAATACATCGAGGACACTTACGCAATGGATTGATAATATATCTAAACGATATCAAATACAGAACATCATAAAACATATAGTGTAGTAGTTATGTACTAAGCATGTGTTTCAAGAGGAGGTGCTGCTTAAAAACTAAATCCATGTCTACATCTATTAGCCATTGTCAGACAGGCTTTGTCGCCACTATAGTAGTCAGGCTGTCGAAGACGAAGTCCATTTCTTAGTTAGCTGTCCTTATTATTCTGATCTTCGGTATGATCTGTTTAGAAAAAACTAGTATCTTGTACCCAAATTTTGCTCAGTTATCAAACACTGAACAAGCTACACTCCTCTTACAAACAGAAATTATTGTTAATCCACTGGGCGCTTTAGTTAGCCGTATGTACCGGCGTAAGCTATCATCCCTATAAATTTCTTTCTTTTTCCTTAGGTCTTTCATATGAGTGATACTCCTTAATGTTTTAATCTTATATTTTATACATTTTATGCACATATTGTCTAGTGTGTCTCATTGGCCTGGTGTCTTTTTACCGTTGCCATTTTTTTACATGTACATTCACGTGACACAACTATTTTGTCTTGCCTGTCTATAAATATTTTAACTACCAGTCCTACGTTCATTGAAATATATTTGGACTTTGGACCGTAGCCTGGGATGTTGATACGCTTTACAACAGATTACGTGAACACCCAGTGGGGCGTGGAGGGAGGTATGGGTGGTCGTGTACGCCATTGTGTTTGTTTTGCAACGCCAATAACCTTTCTCAAAAAGATGTGCAAAAATGGTGTGTGTATGGTGTAGTGTGCAGATTAGCCAAGATGAACACGTTGTTCATCCTGCAAGACCGTTCAGGCAGACGGTGAAAATATCTCTATTCGTTAAGTCGGCAAATCACAGATACATGTTATTGTGAGTACTTGATAACTGAAGCAACGTTTCTGTGTAGGTTCTCACACCATGTTCAAGCTAACGGTGACAAAAACAAAGTGATTAGAATGATCGAATGCTGTGACAAACATCGTGTACTTGAATAACAAGTGGTAGATAATTGGACGAGGCTAGGTGGGAAGTAAGAACAAAAAATAGCACAGCCATGAAGCCGATAAGCAGGACGGATTAATTTGTAAAATCAGTCATAAAAAACGGGTGCTGATTGATAAAGTCTATAGCGTGGTCAGCCATTCGTAGGCTATGGTATGTAGTACCCTTCGTCAGTCACTACATTCGCAGCGCTCGTCACACGTTGCTTTATGCAATGAACAAGAAGTTGCTATTAACAAAATGATTAAGAAGCCGCATGCTAGAATGCCTATGAAACATACAATCATAATTGCTGTTCATAACGTTGTTGTATAATTTGTATATATATACAACCTACTTTAACCGACCTTGTACAAATGAAACATAGTGTATCGAATATATCTAACATAGAACTGAACCAAACATCTAATGTATTGTCTAATGTCATGATGATATGAATTGTTTAAATTCCTCAAACCGGTCTTGGGGGTAATAACAGAAGTGTATATAGTTTTAGTTTCCTGATCATGAATCAGTTATTGTCATTCTGATGCAAATACCCCAAGCCCAACAAGATCAGATCCAGATCAGTTGATCACACTGATTGCTAATTACCTAAAATAAACAAGAAGTGGCCCACACGCAGGTGTCTCAAATTATCTGATACAGGTGAAAGGACGGTCAAATACACACTCTCCCAAATAAAGATTCATTACGAGTATTTACACAGGATGGTATTTGTTGGGATAGTTTATTACTACTGTCTAGAACACATGTTTTCTACCCGCATTACATTATTACACAAACTTTTCACAACATAATGCAGGATTTGAAGAAGTGAAACATTTCAAGTTTTATACAATATGTATATACATGCATCCCTGTTTCAATTCACAACATAATAATATTGTAATCAGAACCCTTGACCTGAACACTCACCACTTGCCTACTACCTATGGAAGATTCGTTCTGTTAGTTCATTCCCGGGAAGACGACAACTGTGATGTTTGAAACAACAAATCAGTGGAGCATGCAAGGATTTTCAAGTCAGACTGCCTCTGGAGAACAACGGAGGTTCTGTGCGATTTTAAGCACATGGATGATTCTAAATTGTTACACCCCTTAAAATACATATGACATATTTATCCGTGACCATTTTATCGATAACAAATAATTTATATACATTTGAATGTCATTATTCAACTGTAGAAATATATAGTTTAAGTGCAGTTCTTATCTAGGCACATCCATGATATCCGCGATGTTGCATTGCGTTTGCGACTCGCTCTAAACATGTATCCATCTATACAGAGATACCTTCCTCCACGTGAGGTTGGAATGAACTTGTACTCTAACTGCTGATTTGTCATTTCGAAAGTAATGCATTGGATTGCGCGGATAAGCAGGATATATACCCATAATAATTAGTGAGTAAATATCAACAAATAATTAGTGAATTAAAATCAGTGTCAAAGGCAATCAGTAGTAGTGGATCAATGTCAATCAGTTAGTCATTATTTGAAATAAATCAATGTCAATCAATAAGCAGCGAGCTGAAATCATGTTCATATTACAATGTGAGTTGATATCATGAAAATGAACACCGATTTCGTTATGCAGTTCAGTTTATAGTATAACCCACCTCACTAATCCATTAAAACATGAGTCTACCTCGGCGAAACATTTTCACTGTAATACCAAATGTCGTCTTAAGGGGAAGACACCTAATCCTGATTCGATTATTGTAAGACTGTTTGAAAAACAGCTTCATTGTGGTTTCTAGAGTACACATCTGCCATATACAATGCAGTGTTCCATTGTACAGTTCGAGGGACTATACAAACAATAGAGATACATAAACCACAGCAAAGGGACAACGGGACTCATGTGAGAGATGAAATGAATGCAACTTAGCCCAATGAAACTCATGTAATACAGAGTGTGAATAAACAATGTATAAAGAAATCACCAAATTATTTTTATTTTCATTTCGTCTTGATAAGATATTAAAATATGCCTTGTAAGATTTGTGCGGCGATCTACTTCTGGGAACCATTTCCCCTCCCACTTGAAGTGGCTTACAGGAGAAAACATCATTTGAAGAAAGTCCATACTGAATTATCCAAAGATGGTGTGTAATATTTTTCAATTAAGATAATTCTGGTAGTGAAATAAAAAATTCTGCCAGAAATTTCTGCGGGAAAAAATATTTCTGCCAAAAATATCTGCGGTAAAAAAAAATTCTGCCAGAAATTTCTGCGGAAAAAATAAATTCTGCCAGAAATTTCTTCAGAAATGCATTTTCAGAGCCAATTTGTGAGCATATGAACACGTGAGCGCACTGGCACATGAACTTTTTGGGTTCATCTCCTCGAGATCTTTTCAATGATATAAATTATGTCTTTGTAGCTCGCTTCCTTCTGTGTGTCAAGTTAGGACTCGCTGGCCATTCCTAAGTTGTCCCACCCGGCCTATCAAGCTGCTTTGTTGCCGTTGAAACATATTGAAGTGTTCTATCCTGCAAACTAAATGTATATCTGTAACGTTTCTGGTGCTACATGGTATTACGGACTTCAATGATCTGTCCATAAAACTGCCAAAGGTTTCAGCCTTTACGCCTGTTTGAATCTGTTTTATGGGATGAATCTAATATGTGATTTCTCTCCAGTGGATACCAACTACGTTTACTTGGCAGCTGGTTTAGTGTGTCAGGTTGCCCTTCTGGTCCTCAATGTAAGACTGATGCGTCATGTTGAACATCAGATGTTGAAGAAGAGTTCCACACAACAACAACGGGCACTGGACGGTAATGTATATTCCTCGGATAGATCAAATTTGGATGAAACTCAGACAAACGTTACATTTCACGAGGATACAACGACGGACATGAAGTCAGTGGATATTCGAGCCACTGCAAACCTGTCACTGACTGGACACCACCCCGATAAAACTAACGTTAATTGTGTTCAAGGACCAGAGAACACACTGGGGATGTCACAGTCAGCTGATGTTGGTCCCCACTCAGTGCAGACGATTCCCAGTCCCGATCGGCAGAATAACACGCGGGTCAGGTCCCTAGCATCAGGAACTGGAGGGGATGACACGCCGGTCAGGTCACTAGCATCAGGAACTGGAAGGGATGAACGTACCAGTCGTGACACTTTGCTGCAGAGTGACATCAGCCAAACCTCATCTGAAACAGAAGATGAGGATTTCTCGGCTGATACTGACAGCCACAGCAGTCAGGTAACGTCGCCAGCTGAAATCTGCTTGCTAAATAACTGCACTAGTACGAACACTAGCATACCTTCTACCCGGCTCGATAATTTCACTAATAACCTGGACCATCAGAAACACCTATACGTCAGACCCGAAAATGTTTATGGAAATCTATTCACATCAAAAGGGACACAAACAAAGTATAATCATGAAAACACAAGAACAATATTCGGATACGAATGGAACAAATCTGCTGACTTTACATCCATGGGAGGACTTCTAGCTATTCCAAAGTCGGACATAGCCCTCGAGGTTCCAAGGGACGCCGTACCCAAAGGGGAAAGTGTCTATGTTCAGGCGTTTGTCAGTCCGGAGTTCCACAAACTTCAACCCTTCATGGACGATGACGAGGTTGTTGTATCCCCAGTTGGTGAATTTCAAATGTCGTGCAAGCGGAAGTGGGACAGACACGTCAAGATACATATACCATGCATCCAGAGGAACCCAAAAGAAACTTTCAGGGTTAGATTCTTCCAGAAAAATTCTTCTGGCAGTGTGGAGGTAAGTAATATTGATGTCAGATTTCGCACTGTGTTGTTTTATTGTCAAGACGATTTCCCTAACTATGAGGGTTTCTGTCTCCCTGGGCTTCCTATAAATATGGCTCATGGTGACATGGCATTGTGAGTGGATGGTCACCGTCCATGATATATAATGTATGATTGCCATACCGAATAGTGGAATGTATCCCCTATTTAATTGTGCAGTAATGTATCTATTTGGCAATAGTACAATAATTATGGGACTTCTTGCAATGTACCTCAATGAGGACGTTCCCCTGTGAATGTCACCTTGTCTGATAACACAGTAGGATGAAAACAATCATTGATAAATTAGGGATATTCCTGAAACCTTGAACTTGGTAGTTTCGAGAGAATAAAGTAATACCTCCTGGTATGTTTCCCCTTCGTTTATCCAAATATAACTATATTCATAAGCACGCAGAGTATATGGGAATTATTTCCAACATGAACGAAGTCTGGGCATGATGAATCAATCTGTGGACATTCATACCCTGAGATCGTGATGAGTGTTTTTGTCCACGGGAGCCGTGGAGTAGCCTGGTGGTCAAGCGTCAACTCATCACGCCGAAGACCTGAGCTAGTTTCCCTTAATGAGGACAATGTGTGAAGCCCATCTCTTGTGTTTCTTGCCGTGATATTGCTGGAATATTGCTAAAATCGGCGTAACAACTAAACTCACTCATTGTTCAACCCGGGCCCCCATCCTACGTTACTATTATCTCCCTTGGGTTCAGTATATTCTGCGATTCTGCAGTCAGTCAGTAGCGCCTATGGTTTACAGTTTGGCGATGTTCCCGTGAAGGAGGATGGATTAAACCAGGAACTGTACTACGCCAAGAAAGAAAATCATGTAGAGATCTTCACCGTGCATTTCACTGGCTTCTTCTGTTCTGTCTGCGGACACACCTGCCCCCTTGACCTCCTGGCCCTGGTGTTCGGGTGTTACGGTCACCATAGCAACGAGGCCTGGATCACTCTGGTTGTAGGGGACCGCAGGATCAGCATCCCAGAAGTCAGGCAGGTATGGGAGCGAGGAAGGGAGAGGTATTTTTGCCATCAGTGTCATAGATAACAGCTGGTACTGGTTCGAGTCTGGGACAGACAGTGTTGCTGATGCAAGCTTGACATCCCACGGGGAGTTAAAACAGCTCCCGTTACACACTGTAAGCAAGCTTTATTTGACAGAAGAATTCTGTGCGGTGTATCCACTTGAACAGATTCAGTCTGACATCTGATATAGTGTTTATTAAAAGTAATATGGGACATGTGAATTGCTACCCAGTGGATACAATGTAGTTACTGCCTGTTTACATTCATGAACGGTAGATCAACGACGGTTCAGGGATACACCCATACCATAATCTCAACTATGTACAGGTGTCTATATCGGACTTGATGTAGTGTTTTGCTATTAGCTAATGAAAATGATTATTATTTGAGGATTATCAGTTAAGTTTCGGGGCAAGTTATCTTCCAGGGTGTCTTTAATTGGCAACTCGTCTCAAGCATTGACTTTATATATACCAGACATTATAGTGAATATATTTCCCTGTTGTAGAAAATCATTGACAAAGAGAAGGCTCTGAATGGCAGCGAGCTGGTAGCTGAACGTCCGGTACGTCTGGTGGAGGCGTATGACTGTCAGAGTCGGCTGATGTTCACACTCCATGTCCGGAGTCACGCCGAGATGTGGAGGAACGCTGACACGGACTCTGGAGATAAGCAGGTAGGGGATGACTTCAAGCAGTCTCAGACGGAAACGTCTACGTACATGCGTGTATGTGTGCGTGTGCACATTGGGTTTGTTACTACGCAATCCAGCACAATCTAAGCTGAAAATGATTAAGTCTGGACAGGACAATCCAGTGACTGACCTTAAGATCCAAGGTCGATACGCTGTTGGCCCTTCATATATCTCACCTCGCCTTCTGGTCGGATACAAACACAATCACGTTATCTGATTGGATACAATATATTCTAATTATCTCACTTGGAAAAATATAATCTTGTTATTTATCGAGCGAACTGAATAGACACTACAATTTAACTGTCTGACTGGACACAGTATATCTAACTTGCCACGCTACAGCATAATGTAGCCATGTGACTAGACACAGTACAATGTAGCTATGTGACTAGACACAATACCATGTAGCTATGTGACTAGACACAGCACAATGTAGCTATGTGACTAGACACAACACAATGAAGCTATGTGACTAGACACAGTACTGTGTAGCTATGTAACTAGACACAGCACAATGTAGCTATGTGACTAGACACGGCACAAAGTAGCTACGTGACTAGACACAGCACAATGTAGCTATGTGACTATACACAGAACAGTGTAGCTATGTGACTAAATGAAATTCAAAGTAGATATGTGACTAGACACAATACAAGCAGCTACGTGACTAGATAAAATACAATGTAGCTATGTGGCTAGATAAATACAATGTAGCTATGTGTCTAGATAAAATACAATGTAGCTATGTGACTAGATAAAATACAATGTAGATATGCGACTAGAGAAAATACAATGTAGCTATGTGACTAGATAAAATACAATGTAGCTATGTGACTAGATAAAATACAGTGTAGCTATGTGACTACATACAATACAATGTAGCTATGTGACTAGATAAAGTACAATGTAGCTATATATATCCTCAATAAACCAACCATAATAATAATATCTATCTATCTCGGCAACAATAATCCTTCTGTCTGACTGGACACAATACAGTGTTCTGCTTGGTGGTTAGACAAGAACATGAGAATAGAGACCATTTGCTTGCGATTTTGCTTCGAATATATTTGTAGAAGCCACTTTCCTATTTAGGACAATTCTGTCCTACTGATGTGCTAATCTGGATATGGCAATTGTGCTATAACCCGTTTTGTACATACTGGCTGTACACAATCACAGTAACAGTTACGTGGCCTGTGCGTGTGTTTGTCCCAGGTGCCACTAGTGGATCAGGATCTGCTCACCTATTCGCGAACACCTGGTATCATCACTATTTACTGGGCATCAATAAACACATGTTTATTATGTAGTCTGAACCGCAGAATCGATTTCTTATGATCATTGATAGCTTTTTCGTTTCTTTTTTCTTCATACAACCCCTGTCTAATCTGAGACAAGATGAACACGGAAATATATTCCCCACGTCCAATGAATATAGAAGGAAAATAAGGGATTTGCGTTTGAGTTCAAGTAATATGTGCACATTTTTGTATCTCTGTTTTAGTTACAAGGCGAGGTGTTTTTCCAGGATTCAGCGGTCTCTGTTGCAGGTACGGCGACTGCGGGAACTGATCAAGTGCAGCTGCTCCCATCAACCCAATGTGACATCTTCCGAGTTTGAATCCCATCACCAATGTGAGGACAACTTGCAGTGGGTGTATTCATGTGATGATCCGCCCCTCGACTCCTTCTCGTGCAAGATCCTCGTGGAGCACCTTCTGAATGGGGATGTTGTCACTCCGAGGCACGACGCATGCAACGAAGGCGTGACTAGGATCATTGTTCCACCTGTGAAACTGCAACGCCCTCAACACTCTGAAAAGGTAAGGCATTTTGAACTAAATATTTATAGTAAGGTAGTACAGTGAATACCGGTACACAACGCCATTTAGAGAGTGGTCACATGTAACATAGGTTACATTTGGGATTTCACTTTCTCAGTCATGTACAGATTCTAGTATTTTGGGGGGCTGAGTCCCATCCTGGATTCCAACCCACACCAACAGAGTCAGGCACCACATCGCCAGCACACAAAGTCATCCACCTAACCAGCTCAGCCACCGCGGCGTCCACGGTGGACGTCGAACAACTGGTAGTCCAGATTGCGGTGGAAGTGAAAGCGGCAATGGCTGACTTTTTGTGCTGGCGATTTGCTGCCGGACTCTGATGGTGTGGGTTGGAAAGCCGGATGGGACTCCTAGAATCTGTACTTTACTAAGTAAGTGTAATCCCAAACATAACAGATGTTACATTTGCCCACATTCTAAATGGCATTGTGTAATGGAATCAGTATTCCCCTACATATTGAGCGAAAAGAAATGCATGCCATTTAGCTTTCGTTTGTGTACAAGTGCCAACTATTTCAATATGTCTCAAGCTTCTGAGTAACTGTACTACTGATATTTTCTACTTTTGTTCTTCCAGATGAAAAGCCAAGACCTCCCACCGATGGGTTTTGGCGAGCTCACCAGTTCAAAGAAGCCACTGTTTTCTCATGGCACTACCTTCTCTTCCACCAGACCTCCTCCTTAACGGCAGAGCGGATATTCATCTCAAATACAGACTCATATTTCAAACACTGATTCCCACATGACATACACATGTTGCCGCGATACCGGACGCTTGGTGCCTCGTTTCATCTGTTGATGCGAAACATAAGTAACATCTGTAGCAGAAGTACACCAAGTAGCAGGATATGTATGATGTCATTGATGTGTGTGTTTCTCACGATTTGTGTGTCCTCTACTTATAGTTTGGTTGATGGGATAACGTTTTTACACAAGCCGACAACCAGCAGCGTGGTGTCATTCACCTCGACATGAGTGACAGGTATGTTGTGTTTGTATACACTGTGTCTTCAGGGAAATGCAATGTCGTCCCTAGATGTCTACTAAGTCACACCCACTAGAGGGCTCTGCCACGGAACGGTCAGAGCACAGGTGAATTCTGAACAACGGCCACAGATGTTTGCTCGACAGAGGCACGCATCTATTGTAGGTTTCAGGTTTGTAACTATAATCCTTTACTGTTGGTTCATATAATGCCCCTCCCAACACATCAAGTGGATACGTTTACATCTCCGATACGTTGGCGTATCTGACTCTTTATAAAAAGCAAGATTTCTCTGAATTAAATCAGGGAGAGAATATAAACACAACCTTGATCTTTGGTCATCCTAGGTTTTCATTCAATAGCAGTTTTCTAAATAAAACGTGTATTTTTGTAAGGACATTTCACGTCTTGTCTCTTTACCAGGTCCCTGAAGGTGGGGACATACCTGCCCCTGGGGCAAATCTGTATCTGGGGCAAACATTTGCTCTTTTAACGAAGATTTCGGAAAGCCTAATACACTCAAACATATTTGGTTTTAACGCTCAAGCCTGAATCTGTATCGGCGAAAGTCGAATCTGCTTGTTTCCTTGCGTGAACGTGAGGGTTGTTGACTGGGCTGATGTCACCTTATAGAACCTAGACGTCGTGGGACAGTGTGAGTCTGTCACTGGATTGTGTGAGTGGATTATGTCTGTACCAAGGTTCATACAGCTGCCATATTGCTGAGTGTCATGCTACACAACATACAAGTAAACGCTGTGCTCGGAGCCACCGACAATATATTTTGCATCATCAAGCATTAACATTCAACTATGGCAAGGGGACTGGTGAAGCCCTACACGTAAAACCAGAGATAAACTAACGACTAGTCTGACAATACCCCTGGAACCGTGCCCCCTCAACGAATGCAACAGCAGTGCTTGGCAATTATTTTACTTGTGACCTAAGTCGCATGTTTTTCATCGATATAATCTCAGATAACCTCAGGAAGCTTGTTTCCATTGGAAAAGCTATCGGATATTAGTAAGATTATTGTTGCAGTTATTTTAAAGATCTCATTAGAGAAATATAGCGTATGTGTAATCTCAGATGTGTCCAGCATACTTCATATAAAACTTGTAAACCAAAGAATTTACTCTTTTTTGCCAAACATTTTTCTCTATTAACAAAGTGAGTTTGACCTTTGGTGTATTTTTCACAAAACTATTTCTTTTGCCACCACTGCCAACAGATTCTCTTCATTCAAAAACCCATCTTGACCTTGTGTTGCTAATTTTGTAGCATAAGTATTTTTTCAGCGACATTTCTCGTTGCTTCCAGTATTTTCTCTTTCCTTCAACTAGTTTCAAGAACTTGAAATTTCAAGTGTTTTCTTTCAGAAAGTGTTGAACAACAAACAAATAACCGAAACAATTACGCTGTAGAAACTAGTTTATGCTACAAGAGTGGCAGCATTAGGCTTCCATAGAAAACAAACTTTCAATGCTAACATTGTAAGGTTTGTATTGCTTTTCCAGTTACAAGATTCAGTTGATTGCCTTGACCAGAGTCTCCTACGTGTGATGATGTGATTTTACCTACTCTTTCCTACAAAATGGGTATTTCTCTCACCGGCACTTTATACTTTTGACAGTGAGTAATGCTTTAAGATTATTGCAGCTGTGTTGCTATATTTGCTGCCAGGTGATGAGACTCTGTGTAACTGCATGTATTTCGTACAAAGCATAATTCAGATGTTTGACTGGGTGTGGCCATTATTGACTGCACCTGCTGACATTTTCCGCTTTCTGTTAACTCACTGCCTTTACAGACCTCTCCCTAAAGTGTAGGGTTGCAGATGACTGAATTAAATACATCTTCGAAAGCAATTACTTGGAGGAATTGTTTTAGTAAAATAATGGCAGTGTGTGAAAATGGTATGGCGATGAAAATCCGGGATAGAATTGATCTTCTATAACCAAATACAGGCTCGCTGACTTGGTTGACCCATGTCATCGTATTCCAGTTGCGTAGATCGATGCTCATGCTGTTGATCACTAGATTGTCTGGTCCAAACTTGACTGTTTACAGACCACTGCCATTAGCTAGAGTATTGCTGAGTGTGGCGTAAAACTACATTCGTTCAATGTAATATATATTATCAAGGGACTGTTTGTATGTATTTTTTACGTTTACCTTCATTATATTTTCTAATGTGATTTGATATCATATTGAGTGGGAAGAAATAGTGCAGTCCAAATGTTAATTGTCTTCCACATTGTCAATATTTTTTTCAATGACATGCAAACCACAGATACTTCAGCAAACATTTACCATGTCTACTTCAGGTGAGTTTCATTGTCAGGTACACATATTGTATGCAACATGCTTCGACCGTATGATATGAACTGATTTCGTTAGCAAAAGGTGTTCTATCTAGAACATTCGTGTTAACAGTTTTGAAACTGTTGGCAATAAGCTAGTGGTAACTGTCATTTAGTGTGGTGCATGCACTAAATGTAATGCGTAACAACGTTCGAAAGTACCATAAATTAGTTTCAAGAGTTATTTCCCTTACTACGTGTTTCGATTTTGTGCATACAGGGCTGTAAACGCATGTCTGGCACAGGACCTTTGCAATAGTAGTATCGTTTGAGAAGGTATTATTTAATAAGTGTATTATTTTCATCTGAAGGCGAGATATAACATGATGGTTTCTTGGTATATATACCAAAATTGATCATTGTGACTATTATTTCACATATTTCAATACATGGTTTAGAGGCAAGTGGAGCTCAGTAGTATCACTTAAATAGGTATAATTTATTACTTAATAAGTGTATAATTCGCATATTTAGGCTATTTATGACAAGATAATTTCATTTCATACATACAAAACGTAAGTATTGTGCTTTTATTATTTCGCACATTTCGTAAAGCATGAAATGAGACAATATTACCTTTTCCAACACCAAGGTAATAGTAGCATAGCTTAAAACGATATAATTTATTAGGTAATAAGTATACTGTTTTCATCTTCAGGACACTTATAATATCATAGGGTCTTTAGATGAATATCAAAATTGATTATTGTGATTTAATTATTTCGCACATTTCGTAAAACAAGCAATGAGACAATTTTACGTAATTTAAAGGCAAGTCTCAAACAGCGCCCAGGCAACAGTAGTATCGCTTAAAATGGTATAATTTATTAGGTGCTAAGTATATTATTTTCATCTTTAGGCTAGTTATAATATGATGGCTACTGAGAATATATAACAAAATTGATCAGTGTGATTTTAATATTTCGCACATTTCGTAAAGCGAGAAACGGGACAATTTTACGTGATTTAAAGGCAAGTCGCCCCACAGCACCTATACAATAGGTAGTATCACTTAAAAACGTATACTTTAATAAGCAATAAGTGTATTATTTTCATCTTCAGGATATTTATGATATGATGGTTTCTTTGGATGTATACCGAATTTGATTATTGTCATTTAATTATTTCGCATATTTCGTAAAGGGGGAAACGAGACAATTTTAAGTCGCACACAGCACCTAGGCAATAGTAGTATCACTTAAAAACGTAAACTTTTATAGGTAATAAGTGTATTATTTTTATCTTCAGGAAAGTTATAATATGATGGTTTCTTGGAATATATACAAAAATTGATGATTGTGATTTTATTATTTCGCACATTTCGTAAAGCCACAAACTACACAATTTTAGCTAATTGTGAGGCAAGTCGCGCAGAGCGCCCAGGCAATAGTAGTATCGCTTAAGACGGTATAATTTATTCGGTAATAAGTGTATTACTTCTGTCTTCAGGATAGTTGTAGTATGATGGTTTCTTGAAATATATTCCAAAATTGGTGATTGTGATTTTATTATTTCGCACATTTCGTAAAGCCACAAACTACACAATTTTACGTGATCTAAATGAAAGTCGCGCACGGTAGCGAGACAACAGTAGTATCACATAAGACCGTGTGCTTTATTTGGAAATTCGTGTATTAGTTTCATCTTCAGGACAGTTATAGAATGGTGGTTTCTTGAAATATATACAGAAATGGGTGATTGTGATTTTATTATTTCGCAGATTTCGTAAAGCGACAAGCTACACAATTTTAGCTAATTTTGAGGCAAGTGGCGCAGAGCGCCCAGGCAATAGTAGTATCGCTTAAAACGGCATAATTTATTCGGTAATAAGTGTATTAATTCCATCTTCTGGATAGTTGTAGTATGATGGTTTCTAGGAATATGCACCAAAATTGGTGATTGTGATTTTATTATTTCGCACATTTTGTAAAGCCACAAACTACACAATTTTAGCTAATTTTGAGGCAAGTGGCGCAGAGCGCCCAGGCAATAGTAGTATCGCTTAAAACGGCATAATTTATTCGGTAATAAGTGTATTACTTCCATCTTCAGGATAGTTGTAGTATGATGGTTTCTTGGATAATATATCAAAAGTGGTGATTGTGATATTTTATTATTTCGCACATGTCGTAAAGCGAGAATCGACACAATTTTGCGTGATTTAAAGGCAAATCGCGCACAGTGGCTAGACAACAGTAGTATCACATAAAACCGTGTGCTTTATTTGGAAAGCGTGTATTAGTTTCATCGTCAGGATAGTTATAGTATGATGGTTTCTTGATAGATTATATATATGAATTGATTATTGTGTTTTTATTAAATCCTGAAATGAAACAATTTTTCTTCGTTTTAAGACGAGTCATGCACGGCTCCTTGACACAAGTAGTATCGCTGATAAAGGTATAACTTATGAAGTAATATTATTGTAATATTTTCATCTTCAGGCTAATCATTATATCGCCTATATTCCCCGAGTGAGTGAGTTAAGAGTTACTGTGACACTGGCAATAGTTCAGCTATACCGTGATTGAAACAAGTCATAGATTGATAATATATCTGGTCAAATGACATAAATCTGTCGACAGAAGACAGTAAAACAACTAGATTATCACATATACAGATTTAAAACTTCCATCTAACTTAAATATTGTACCACAATGCAGGACAATACAGACTAACGGGATCGGGTGGTCAGGCTCACTGACTTGGTTGACACATGTCATCGGCTCCCAATTGCGCAGATCGATGCTCATTTTGATGATTACTGGATTGTTATTATTATAGGATATTTATATAGCGCACATATCCAGGCAACTAGTTCATGCTCAAGGCGCTGGTATTTTCCCCTCGATCATTGGATGTCAATCTCAACGGCACATCGTATTATCAATCTCAACTCCCTGGGGAGTATACAACTCTTGCAGCCACTAGGCGCACCGAGTTATTGTGGCTTTCTCATCTGGTCTGGTCCAGACTCGATTACTTAGCTGGAATATTGCTGAGTGCCGCGTAAAAAACTCACTCATTCACTCAGAACAATACAATATAGAAACGGGCTATAGAAAGACGGTCACCAAACCAATGACTGCATGAACAATACAATATAGAAATAGGCTATAGATCACCAGCAACTGAAGGATGATCACCATGCTGGTGGTGTTGTTTAACGCCCCACTCAGCCGTAATCCAGGTATGTGGCGGAACCACCAAACTCGTTACTATGGTGATGAATACTCGTTAATGTTAAATTCGTTACAGAAACTCGATTTCAATAAATTAGATTTTTAAATTATTCATATAGATTTTACTTATCAGCGGTATTTAATGAAGAAAGGAAAAACTGTTTTTCCCCCCACGTTAGCAAAAATTACGGTCGGCGAACCAAGTAATCAAAATTATACAACAACATGTCTCGATAAATATGCTAAAACATGTTAAACATCATCAAAAATGGAGTCATTGCCATAACAGAAATAGCCTTCAACAATGTTGTGGGAGACGTGTTCAGGTCGGTTGTTGGCGGGAAACAAGGTAGAGCCGCTGTTGGCGGGAAAAGAGTATGAGTGAGTGAAGTAAAAGTATGGTCGGTTGTTCGCGAGAAACGAGGTGTGGGCCGCTGTTGGCGGGAAAAGAGTGAGTGAGTGAGGTAAAAGTATGGTCGGTTTTTGGCGGGAAACGAGGTGTGGGCCGCTGTTGGCGTGAAAAGAGTATGAGTGAGTGAGGTAAATGTATGGTCGGTTGTTGGCAAGAAACGAGGTGTGGTTCCCTCTTGGCGGGAAAGGTGTGTGAGTGAGTGAGGTAAAATTATGGTCGGTTGTTGGCGGCAAACAAGGTGTGGGCCGTGGTTGGCGGGAAAAGGGTTGAATACAGTCAAACACTTCAATCTCCCCCTACCTTATACCAGGCAAATTTACAATCATGTTTATGACAGTCGTCATCCTTCCTCAACAATAACACTAGAGGTGGGTATTGCAAATAATTTTCATATTGTGATATATTGCGATGCGAAAGCATGCTAGTATATTGCGATTCGTATTAAACAAGAAAAAGAACAATTTAAAATCAGCACTGTGGTTCAGCCCGAAATACTGCCATACTGAATGAAGCCTTTGCCCTAGTTGGCACCACAATAAAGTGCTCGTTGTTGGGGGTCGTCCTTTTACAACAAACGCACACACTCCCGTGTAAAAAAACGGAAATATCCCTAGATTTCCGAGTGTTATGAAGTTTCCGAGTGCATGCCAAAATATTGGTTTTCGATCAGCGTATCGCAATACGTATCATTTTCATGTCTGAACCGGTAAATACCGGTAAACCGGTTATATTGCACAACCTAACACCGATAAAAATTCCACAGTCTTGCTGAAACGTTGTGGCAATGCGAGAATTTCGTCCTACTAAAACCTAATAATATTGGTCTAGTAATTGGTATTGTTTGACATATGTCGCCCAGGACAGTGGGTTTGAAGGCCAGGTCTAATCGGGTCACACAAACATGTATGTGTATACGCACGTAAACATTTATTCATTCATCAGTCACGTTGGGAATAATTCAGCCACATCATGAGTGAATGAGTTGGGTTTTATCCCGCTTTAAGAATATTCCACCAATATCACGGTGTGTAGGGGGACCAGAAATGGGCTTCACACAGTGTACTCATGTGGGGAATCGAACCCCGGCCTTTCGCATGACGAGCGAACGCTTTAACCATCAGGCTACCCCCGGCCCCCAGCCATATCATGACTAGGTCCAGAAATACAGTAATGATACATGTTTAGATTTTTATATCACAGAATTAAAATCAGCAGTGGACATTAAATGCTATTACTAAACACACCACTATGAAACGGCCTATAAATAGCCAACACATGAAGGTAGATCACCATATTGATAGTAGGCTGATCTAAATCTCTCTTGTTGTTGATGTGAACAGCCGAGTACATCTGTACTGTAATTACTTGTTGAACTAGGTGGGACTTGGTCCTTCATACAGACTGTGAGAAGAGGTTAAAAGTGGAACAAGATAATGTAACCCAGGAAACCTCAGGGTTTACACAAATGATACAAAAAAGATCTGAATATTAATTTACAAGAATTTTCGAAGTAAGGAAGTTAACACGACACCAACATGTAATTCACTTACCTGCGCAGTTATTCTTGACCAGTTGCTCTGGATTAAGGAGAAGCAATTCCGATGCGGTTATCTATTTCCTATTCTGAACTATGGGACAACAGTGAACAAGGCTAGGGCACGAGCCTAACATAAATGTATCTCAACACACTGTTATTTATTACGCTACATTTATCAGTTGTATTTTCAAAATACCATGTATATTATGGACAACAAACACTAAAGGTGGAATAGGTAAGACGCGGAACTGGCATAAGCCATGGTTCTTAAATTCATTGGCCGGAGAACATTGGTGGAATGACTTGACAGGTAAGTGAGAGCCTGCACAAGACGATGCAGTGATTAACAACATAAGCATGGGTCTACTCCATCGGAGATATTGTCCAGACACCACAACAGGTTGAAGTCATTTCAAGAGATGTTTTGGGCTACGTATTTTATTGGCTTCATTATTTTATTAATGTAGGCATACTCGGCAACCTGGTCACAAACAGAACTTTGACACACCTGACTTCCTGTTTGTCTAACAGCCGGCCCAGGGTAAACCTCATGTCATACACTGCTGGTAGCAGCGGTTGCCTGGGACACGTACTTGAAGATTTCTCAGCATCAATAAACAACAAGTACATTTACCTGAGTTGTGGGTCCAGATTTGAAGAGGTTATTTCAAAATGACGTTGTATTGGCCATTCGAGATATACACATGAGTACCTGCTGAAAGGTGAAGATCCTCCACTCTGTATCCCTTGTGATGAGAGAATGACGGACAAGCATGTCCTGATTAACTGGACTTGGTATATGCTAGCTAGCTCTAACTCAATCTGTGATAGTTGTTTTCACTGTCCTTGTGACGAGAGATTTTAATGACACTATATTTCCTATCAATGTACAACTTGAAATAGTACTGACTAACAATCTTTACTCACTTTTTAATGTACATCTTAATTGTATAAAATATTTAGAGTTTAGCGTCACATCGGCAATATTTCAGCCATATCGTGACAAGAACACTTAATTATTATATCAAATATCAATAAAATCAATAACGATTGTCGAGGAACAGTAATACAGCTAGATTATCACAGATATACATTTAAAACTAGTAATTAAGTCTAAAATATTTTAACTACAGATGACGATCGCCTGCAACTGAAGGTAGATCACCATACATAGTCGAGTCTGGACCAGACAATACAGTGATCAACAGCATGAGCATCGATCTGCGCAACTGAAACCGATGACATGTGTCAACCAAGTCAGCGAGCCTCACCACCGATCACGTTAGTCGCCTCTTAATACAAGCATAGTCGCCTTTTGTGGCAAGCATGGGTTGCTGAATACCTATTCTACCCCGGATCTTCACGGGTCTACCAACTATTGGATGCATCCTGTAAGCCAGTAAATGCAGACCACCTAAAGTATCTCCTCTTATAATGCTGACTGAACAGACCACCTAAAGTATCTCCTCTTATAATGCTGACTGAACAGACCACCTAAAGTATCTCCTCTTATAATGCTGACTGAACAGACCACCTAAAGTATCTCCTCTTATAATGCTGACTGAACAGACCACCTAAAGTATCTCCTCTTATAATGCTGACTGAACAGACCACCTAAAGTATCTCCTCTTATAATGCTGACTGAACAGACCACCTAAAGTATCTCCTCTTATAATGCTGACTGAACAGACCACCTAAAGTATCTCCTCTTATAATGCTGACTGAACAGACCACCTAAAGTATCTCCTCTTATAATGCTGACTGAACAGACCACCTAAAGTATCTCCTCTTATAATGCTGACTGAACAGACCACCTAAAGTATCTCCTCTTATAATGCTGACTGAACAGACCACCTAAAGTATCTCCTCTGATAATGCTGACTGAACAGACCACCTAAAAGTATCTCCTCTTATAATGCTGACTGAACAGACCACCTAAAGTATCTCCTCTTATAATGCTGACTGAACAGACCACCTAAAGTATCTCCTCTTATAATGCTGACTGAACAGACCACCTAAAGTATCTCCTCTTATAATGCTGACTGAACAGACCACCTAAAGTATCTCCTCTTATAATGCTGACTGAACAGACCACCTAAAGAGTATCTCCTCTTATAATGCTGACTGAACAGACCACCTAAAGTATCTCCTCTTATAATGCTGACTGAACAGACCACCTAAAGTATCTCCTCTTACAATGCTGACTGAACAGACCACCTAAAGTATCTCCTCTTATAATGCTGACTGAACAGACCACCTAAAGTATCTCCTCTTATAATGCTGACTGAACAGACCACCTAAAGTATCTCCTCTTACAATGCTGACTGAACAGACCACCTAAAGTATCTCCTCTTACAATGCTGACTGAACAGACCACCTAAAGTATCTCCTCTTACAATGCTGACTGAACAGACCACCTAAAGTATCTCCTCTTACAATGCTGACTGAAGCGCGTCACGTGTCAACTCATCACACTAATACATGTCTCCATCACTGCATTGTCTGGTCCAGACACGATTATTTACAGACCGACGCCATATAGCGGGAATATTGCCGAGTGCGGTGTAAAACATACTTAATAACAGACTTAATAATATATATAGCTTTCACAGTCACACTACTGCTGAAATACTGGTAGTGTAACTTTCCGTTTGAACTCACTCACTCACTCAAGACGTAGAATGATACAGGACCATCGTATGTACAATTAGTCATTTCTTTACAGACGGTGTTTATCAATATATAACAATCGGTATGTATCTACAGGTACCATCGAATGTAGAATTGGTCATTTCTTTACAGACGGTGTTTATCAATATATAACAATCGGTATGTATCTACAGGTACCATCGAATGTAGAATTGGTCATTTCTTTACAGACGGTGTTTATATTTTGTGCGTCCTGTTTTTTCTGTCTAGTGTTTGGTTAAGTAATCAAACATTAACAACGCCGGAGTTGTGTGTTATATCACAATCATCATCAACCTGTGCTCGAGGAGAGAGGTGGATAGGGTGGATGGGGTGGATGGGGTGGCCGAGCTCAGTCACAAGTCCGCTCACCTGCCCATGGCGTGGGTCATCACTCGTCATATCAATCACTGGATTGTCTGGTTCAGTATTGATTATTGTTACTTTCGATACATGTCTTGTATTTTTGCGAGGTACTTTACATTCTGGCTGCAAGTTTGTGATTTTGTTAAAACTTTTATATGGTGTGCTGGACTAATTTCTTTCAATCGGAAAAATCGGTGATTTGTAGGAATTACAGACTTGACATTTATTTGACCCCACCTTAAATATTTCATTAAGACTTACCTAAATTTTAACTTCAATAGACATTTTGGCAAGACTTCCCCCGTTGGATATGTCTTTCAGTATGCTAAGACACAATTAAAGAAACACGCTAAAACTCATCCTTACCAGATGAGGAATATATGTAAGGAATAAACTCCGAAGACTCGCCAATATTCGCGCGGCTGGTTGAGTTCGATGCCGTTAGGCCGAGGACCCACCCAGCCGCGCGAATATTGGCGAGTCTGAGGAGTTTATTGCGCTTAAACCTAAAATCATGGTGTCCTCCCATTACGCAGACAGCCAGTTCGCAGACACCTTAAAACAACAACATTTACGGTTCAGTGAACAGATTACCTACGACCTGTTACCTACACATTATAATGGAATAGTCCAAATAAAAACACAGGAGCAAACTGAAGCTATATTATTTATTTTTAAAGATGGACGAAAAGACAGTAATTTGAATTTTTATTGCTGCAATATAGAAACAGATTATTTTCATAAACATTTCGGTTTAACCGTCTAGCCTAATGGGAGTCGCCATCATCATACTGAAAACATTAGCTTAGCTATTAGAAATTGCGACACTGTTGTATCATATAAATCAAATAAAGACAAATGTGAACCTAAATATTATTCATATGGAATAAAGAAGTTATATGTTTTGCACACAATATTAAGATTTATGACGAGTGCACTTCATTACGATTACGAGTAGTCATTCGGAAGTAAATGATAGTAAAATCAATTTTGAGAAGAGAATCATTTAATCACAACAAAGTTCTATTTGCCCACAATCAAACTTCTCAGTAACGAACCTGTTTCAGGCTCACCCTGCTCCACTCACAAGACAGTGGACTGTTCCATTATACCCATAGGTGTCACCCTAATTAACCTTCTAGTTCAGTGTCTGTCAAATGGGAGATAACCAAAATCATACATATTGGTGCCCTAGTTTCATAACTCTTGCACCCGAACACAGCAATATTAATATTGGCGTCCTACATCTGGGTAGCACGGTATGCACGATACACACGTTATGAACACGCTCTACTGTGCACGTGGCAGCGTATTGGAGGGATACAAAACAAACGAAATATTTTGCTGCATCCATTTCACCAGATGTTTTCAACCATGTCAGGCGAATGTGGTTCTTTATGCGATGTCCTTGTCACTTAAACTTAATACATCTTCCGAAGCAATCGAATGGAAGTATTTCGAGTGTCAATTTTGATATCACTCTGCAAGGGGACAGAAATCATGTAGATATGTACAGTTGGGAATAGTTCTTCGGATGAGGAATTGCTGCGTGAGTCGCAAAACCTAGAACGGGAATTTGATCAAATGAATAGTTCAGCAAATGATGAGCTGATGCTTGCTTCTCGGTTGAACAAACAACTACCAAAGGTTTAGGCAACCCTCTCTCAGTTTCTGAATATCAAAGCTTGGAAATCTCGCAAAAAATAAAAATACCGAAAAGAAAAGCAGTGGGCAGTGTGGGTTTTCGATTCCTGACAACGTGAAAGGGATGGGTTTGAATCCCAGTTAGGCAGCAGATTATTAAGTATTTCTGATGAAGATCTGAATAGGACCCTGAGTCTGTTTGTCAAAGCAGTAAGGAACCAAAGGAGTGAGTGAGTTTAGTTTTACGCCGCACTCAGCAATATCCCAGCTTTATGGCGGCGGTCTGTAAATAATCCATTCTGGACCTGACAATCGAGTGATCAACAGCATGAGCATTTATCTGCGCAACTGGGAACCGATGACATGGTTCAACCAAGTCAGCGAGCCTGACCACCCGATCACGTTAGTCGCCTCTTACAACAAGCATGGGTTACTGAAGGCCAATATTCTTCACGGGTAAGGAACCAAAAGGGAGGTCAACAAGGGCAACATAGTTCACGAGATTCTTATTTCGATGAGAGATTTTTGCGCCAAACTTGTCAAGATGTTAACCTAACCACAGACTTTGCTTTTAGGGGTTTAAGAACCATTTTAGACGCTAAAATTTAATCACTGGCACAGTCTGGTTTTGTCATGCGTAGAAGGCTAGACAAGCTAGCCTCGTTACACCACAGGAGGAGGATGCATTGTGGGAGTCTGGTTTGTTTGGGGATGACACTCCGGAGAAAATTGCTTGAAACCACTTTTTATTTGAATGGGCCGTTGTCTGTATACAATTGACCAACTGTACGTGTCATTGAAGTGAGTGAATAATATGGTGATTACTTAAAATCTGAAATTTTAAAAAAAATGAAACATATCTTTTTTTAAAAAATAGTTTGTTTAAAAAAAATGACGACGGCTACAGTGTAGCTTGTATGCAATGTATGTACAACTTGACTGCAGGCTAGTGGGTTGTGATGACTAGGGAATCGAACCCGCGCCGCAGGCACTTTAACCACTAGGCTACCTCACCGCCCATAGACGTAATTAATAAGTGAGGTAGCCTAGTGGTTATAGTACTTGATGAGTGGGTTCGATTCCCCGCAAAGGCAGAATGTGTAAAGCCCATGCGTTGTGTCCCCCACCGTTAAACTGCTGCAATTCAAGTGCTAAAACTGTACACTTCGTTGTGGAACGTAATGGTACTAAAGTGACATTTGACAAGAAATAAATGGAGGAAAACATTGCGTTTGTTACTGTATTTCAGTAATGGGGGTATTACTGTTTGGATTCAGCGTTAGGACCGGGTCAGTAATAGGGCGCCAGTATTTGAAAGTAGGGCGCCAATACACGCGATAAAGTCGCCAATATACGAAGCTAGGTCGCCAAAAAACGAAAGATACGGGCTTCCCATTCCATCCTTATTGGAGGGATATGTTGTGTAATGGAGGCAATTTTAGGTTTAAGTATTCAGGTAATATGATTCGACTAGAATGTAATTTAAGGGGGGATACGGGCGGAAGTCTTTCCACAATAGATTTTTAATTGACGTCTCACCATATGTACCTTAAACGAATAGTACATATACAGTAAAATTGCTATGCACGAATGCCACTCCAATGGAGTTATGAGACACGGTTATATATATGACATATCAAAGAGCAACATAAAAGAATTTTAGTTGATCAAAGTTGAACATGTGTGCCCTGTGATACAGCGTGGATGGCTTGGGTTGGGTTGGGTTGGAAAATTGGGCGAATTTGATTGCGGGAATGTGCAACTGTACCCCCGGTTTCCTCAATCTATACAGACATGGCAGAAACTGACACTTACAGAATATGACATCTTTATGATATCGTTTTCTAATAATCGCGGTTATAGCAAACATTTATTCAAATAGAATCGACAAAACCTTTTCCACGTCCGTATGAAATCGGTTGTACAATTTTGACAATATCGTGTATTTGTTTGACGCCGTATTCAGCTGTAGGACAGTCTGTAAACAGTCGAGTCTGAACCAGTCGGTTTTGAATACTGACCGGGAACATTTATGTTTTATTCCGAGCATTTACTGAGACAGAATCCAAGTCTCACACAGCCTTGACACGTGGCTTGTAAACTATCAGGCCTGGCCCCACGTGGCTAAATGTATCAGTATTCAGTATCCTATCAACCTGTGATGATACAATTAAAACCTGTGTAACACAGCATGTATTACCAGAAATATCTAGAAACTGCCCAAATGTGGGTGAACTACAGGAATAGTTATGTTTCACTTTATAATTATGGCCAGACTGCCATGGAAGTAAAGATAAACAACAACAATGATTTGTGGGATGTAACGGACACAGCGTGGATGATGCAGAGGGGAGCATAAGCCGCGTTCCTGCCTCGGACGCCCATACAAATTACACACCCTATCGCGAGTCAAGCTGTCCCTCCCCCGTGCTTGGCAGACAGGATCCCAGTAAGGATACTATCATTCCCCACCAAGCAGCCGGCAGAAGAATTTTTGGCCTACAAAATACGTCATAATACCATTTTACGTAATGTAATGTGATTTTGTTCGAAAGCACGTTCTCGAAACAATGCCCTATGACGCCTGCATGACAACACGGTTGTCTAGCTCTGCGAGTGCGTATAAGCTCTGCTCACTGGTGTTTCATCTCTACAAGCTATGTCATTGCATAAGCCCAACGATGTTGAGAGTTTCTAGTAGGTATATACCGGCGGATGCGCAATATTTTGCAAGCACCAGTTTAATATTTTTCTTTTTTCACTTATACGCTCATATTTATTCAAATTACGGGCTGCAGAGGTGTTATGTTTTGTGTATTATTGGATGTTTTATTTTGTAAATTTACATATATATTTTTGTCCTTCAGTAAATTGCTCCATCACATAGAAAAGTTATTTTCATTAGTATCTTATTTTTCGAAGCGGTAATAATGTATTAGACTAGACACGTAAGTCATGTTTGTGCCGGTTCGGCCAATGCATTCTATTTATTAGGATTAATTCAAGAGGTTAGGGCTAGGATTAGGGCTAGGTTAAGGGTTTAGGGTTAGGGTTAGGAACCTAATCCAATATAGTAGGTACATGTCCGGTGTCATACGTGAGTACCATTTGTTGTTTTTCCTTTTGCATTTTAATACTGCCGGTTCAGTCAATGCATTCTATTTATTAGGATTATTTCAAGGGATTAGGGTTTAGGGTTAGGGTTAGGGTTAGGGTTAGGGTTAGGGTTTAGGGTTAGGGTTAGGGACCTAATCAAATATAGTAGGTACATGTCCGGTGTAATACGTGAGTACCATTAATTGGTGTTTTTCCTTTTGCATTTTAATACTTTTTTCACACAAAAACAACAAACCAAAAACGTCGTCGAAAGTACACAATAAAATGCTTTAATGTACAAATTTGGGGCTAATGGAAATTGGCCTGGAATTTGCACTCAAGCCTCTTTAACACGCAACATTTGTATAGTAATGATCCGAGGGCTAACTCACCCTCGTGCCGTCACTACACATGCTCATGCACATTCCTTAGTGCGATCTACATTATCCTTAAAATGTTCCCTGCATCACTTTTCTGTCACAAAATCACCGATTTATATAAAAGCGCGTCATTCATGCATGCATGGCCAAATCTACGTCTGATGCCTGACGTCAACAACCCTTTTCAGCTTGAGGCATATCGGCTCATTCCACGCCACACGTTATCTTGTAGATTACGGAATGGGACGAGTGTGCCAAATGGCATCGGGTCCAGTCGGCAATTGTCCGTAGATTAAAATCACGAGACACCACGTCTACCCGTAACCTTCGTAATTGTCCGTGACCTATTCGACTCTTTCCGTTCATTTCCGTGACGTCACAGGAATGACTCGATAAATTTGCACATTGTGTGACAGTGTGGACGTAGCTCAGTGGGTTAGCTGTCGGGCTAACAATCCGAAGGTCGCGGGTTCGCGTCCGACGGGTTCTCACAAACTGTTTGCGTGTCTTAATGACACGTGACGTCCTCACGAGAAGTTGTGGTGCTGTATTCTAAAGGTGCTCCGAATTTTTGTTGGCAGGCAACCAAATATCACCAACACCTTCCCAGTGTTTACTGTTGACCAATGATGTATCAGTTGATTATGATATAAATGACATCATGACACCGCAAGTCAGTGACGTCATGTGAATAAATGACGTATTATTGTTTGGCTGGGTAATGATGCATGTAGTTGCTAGTGGTCAGCGCTGACCATAAACCGATTTTGCTATAATGCTAAAGCTAATTAACGTTGAAACTTCTGGGACCCAGTCAACTCAGTGCAAGAATATGGGTCAACATCAACCCAGAACATCAACATATTACCCAGTCTTGACTATCAATTCAGGGGATCGATTATCATGGTGTCGATCACGGGATTGTCTGGCCCAGAAGATTATTTATTCGGTATCACATGTTATTTAAAAGCTGCACTCAGCAATAGTCCAGCTATATAGTGTCGATCTATAAATAATTGTACATAACAAAAATCAAGATATGTCTGAATACATAAATGTGTACACCATATCGTTTGAATATTGTAGAGTGAGACGTGAAACAACAAGAAGAAAAACAACAACATAATTAATCTACAGGAGTCATTTACAGAGAGCTTCACAATCACACAGCTTCGGAGTATTAATGATAGAAAAAAGGTGTGGTATTGCATGCACCGGTATTTCTTCCTAATTTCTTGGCTAGTGTGACGGACAGACGTAAGGAGCAATGATATGTCTTGGAGTGTGCCGTGTCAGTTGCAACCACGTGAATTTCGTGCACTACCGTCGCTCCGACTTAAGGCGGAATACAAGCTGACGGTGAAGTGTGAAACTAGGACAAACTGTACACAGATGCTGTGGCCTGTGAGGCTGTGATACCGATGTGGATTGGAAAGTTTTGACAATCCATTAAAGTCAGTTAACATTTAAAGTCACATCGGTAGTATTTCAGCCATATCGTGAATATGAGATAAGTATATTAAATATATATTAGACAATATACATATCTGTCGACGAAGGACAGTAAAATAATCACGGATGTAAACATAAAAGTAGCATGTAATTCAGGGACTTGGTTGATGCATGTGATCGTACCCCATGGCCAGTTATGTCAGGATGTCATTCACTGGATTGTCTGGTCCAGACTAGTCTATTTTTAAACATGTGATACAGCTGGAATATTGCCCAGTGCGGCATTAAACAACAAACTGTGTGGGTATCGATGTTAACTGCTGCAGGATATCTGACGATCCCAAGCAAGGATGTCACTGGCTTTTATCAATACTAAACTACGTAACACGAAGTGACAACAGTATATATACTGTTGTCACTTCGTGTTACGTAGTTTAATTTCAGAAACTGTCCTCTCTGCTAACTTTGATAGCCATTCGAGTTTTAGTGTATTTCAATAGACCATGCACACTTATTTAAATGTTTCTCAGCCATCAAGGTGAGGTGAGGTGAAATTGGGTTTAACGTCGTGCTTGAAAATATTTCGCTCATATGACGACGTGCATGCGTGTGTATGTGTATGTGCGGCTGCTTGTACTAGCCCAGACTTAAGCTGGTTTTATAGTGCTAGCCCACTGAGATACCATGCGGCAGTGAAGAACGAATATCCCACTCAGACACATTATACTAACTCCGAGTCGACCAGTCCTTGTTGTACCCATTAATGCCGAGCGCCAGGCAGGAACCAACAAGTACCATATTTTAACGTCTTTTTGCTATGACGCGGTCGGGGATCGAACCCGCGACCTTCCGCTCTCCGGGCGGACACTCTAACCACTACACCACGGAGGCGGTCTCAGCCATCAAGAGAGGGGGTGGGTGAGAATATTACAAATACGTGTTTCACAAGTTGTGTAATAATATTCTTTGGCTGGGAACAATGTTTTGTTATATTGTTAAATTGGTTTTATTTCACAAGTGTGGTCGGTCACATCAGGGCATAGATCTTCACGGGGGATAGAAAATTTATAACTGCCCCCAACAAGAATCTTAAATCAGTTCTGGCCCCAAGCTGTTCAATTTCCAAGACGAAAATGTCCCCATAACAATTTAAACGAACCTATGAAACTCTGAAAACAATGTTCTTAAAAAAATTGAAAGTTAGTGCATGCTTGCAGTCGGCTCGATGTATCGTTTCTAGCATGCAATGTGATATTGTACCCACAAAGTAATGGAGCTTAAATGGAAGCTTTGTTCCACGTTATTGGTATGCGTCAAACCACCAAGACGAGACTGGAGGCAAACTTTCGGCCGCGTCAAGGAGAATTAGCAAGAGTTTGCCTTCAAGACGAACTTCGTTTTTACAGAAAATAGCGGCCAGAAAGCAACTTTTAGAAATTATAACCACGATGTTTGCTGTCTCATAATTGCAATATGGTGTCGAGAATGTCTTGTCAGCCCGTGAATACGTAAGGTAGCGTCTTGACAAGTCATACTTTTCAAATATATTTTGCATGTAAAGTTTGATTGTAGACACGGATCCAGTAAGACTTCCATACGTCCGCCACAACACTGGCAACGTGCACTGACGCGTGCAGTGAAAGCAAGACTGGTCATTAGTGTCAATCCTCCCCGGAAATAATAGAACAATGTTGTTAACATTCAAGAAACAGTTACAAGCAGGCTGAAACTCGGAAAACTGTCTTCCTAAAGCATATTTAAATGGCAACTTTCCACAATAAATTATGTTTAGGTTTTTAAACGGCAAACTTGCCATTGTTAGTCATTTCTCGTTCGCTATTTGTTTAGATCAACTAAAAAATATATTTTACGTAGGCACTGACCACGGTATGTATAAATATCATATTCCGAGCACTTAATAATCTTTTCATAGTCTTCAAATGAAATTTCACAGACGATCCTGTGATTTACTATTTATCCCGGCCTGTGAGAAACACACCTGTCAGAAAGCATAATTAACATATTTCAATGCTCATATGATATGTCACGTGATTGTCTGGTCCAGACTTCATAAGACCATGGTCATATAGCTGGAATATGTTAAATGTAGTGTCAATACAGTGATCGTTATTGTGACAATAGTTCTACTCTCTTGATACCAGTCACTGGATTGTCTGGTCCAGACTTCATAAGACCATGGTTATACAGCTGGAATATATTGAATGTGGTGTCAATACAGTGTTCGTTATTGTGAGAATAGTTCTACTCTCTTGATACCAGTCACTGGATTGTCTGGTCCAGACTTCATAAGACCATGGTAATACAGCTGGAATATATAGAATGTGGTGTCAACACAGTGATCGTTATTGTGAGAATAGTTCTACTCTCTTGATACCAGTCACTGGATTGTCTGGTCCAGACTTCATAAGACCATGGTCATACAGCTGGAATATATTGAATGTGGTGTCAATACAGTGATCGTTATTGTGAGAATAGTTCTACTCTCTTGAGTAAAGCGAGTGGGTGAATATTGCTGATCGCCGCATCAGCCAGACTGAAGCATTTCACGGCTTGAATAAAACAGATTTCAGCACCTGTTCCATTTCAGTAGGTACAATGACCTGACCACGCAATACACACTGTGGAATACAATGATCCTACCACCCAATACACACGGCTGAATACAATGACCTGGGTGCCGTTCTTAACCGATCTTAGCTCTACGCCAATGGTAAACCCCTACAATCCCAATCTTAGCGTTACGTTACGATCGCCATACTTTTCCACTAACCAAATCTTACCAATGTCAATTGTAAAGTTAAGATCCAAAGTCTAAGTTGCTCATGACCAACTTTGGATAGCTAAAATCAATCGTAGAGAAACCAAAATGGTGGCTTTCAGATTCTATGTGAAGAAAAAGAGCGAGCATTTCACCGTGAGCGTCCCCTAAAACCCCCCATGAAATGAATTTGTTTATTTCTGTGATATAAACAAACACTGCACTGAAGCCTTACAAATGTGAGGCCAGTCTGACCACTGTCGTCATGGGAACACAGCCGAGGGAGTCGGTGTAATACATTTGTACAACAATATTGCAACGTCATGGTTAATAATAGGGACTGGTCATGAAACGAACAATGTTCTGAAACAAAAGGATGCAAATATGTTCGATTTCACTGTGCTTATTTGGTAGGAGATTCTGAATTTTAAGGAAGGCCACATGTTTTTCAAGACCACTGACAGATTCTAGATACGTTATCAGATAATGTGCTTGTGGTGAGGTAGAGGTATTCACACGCATTTGCACCTGAAACCAAGGTGCCCCCTACCCTAATATTTTTTATCGAGGTTTTTTCTCCATGTTTTCACTTGGTTCCAAAACTACTTCCTTCGTCTGCTAGACTCTGCAAAAGGAGATAACTCGTGCCTCGCATTTCTCAATCTCACACACGAAAGAGTCTCGATCTAAGCTTAGATCGGATCGTAAGCTCGGGACCAGCTACAATCGGCCTAAGATCGGTTAGTGGAACGGGTGTAACTTTTAGCTAAGACGATTGTAACTTGTTAAGATTGATCTTAGTTAAGATCCGTTAGTGGAACCGCACCATGGCCATCCAATATACACACTGCTGAATACAATGCTCTGACCACCCAATACACACTGTTTAAGACAATGACATGACCACCCAATACACATTGCTGGATACAATGACCTGACCACCCAATACACACTGTTTAATACAATGACCTGTGATACTTACTGAGTTAAAACATTTTACGGCAATGTGTTTAAGCCATACATACAAGCTGCCTGCTACAACATCATCAACAACAACAACAACACGTCAAAATACATTGGAGCTGTGTTACAAACATTAACTAGACTGATTTGTCAATTTAACTTATTTCTGGTCACTACGGAAAGATTTGTATGTCTCAGTCCCTGTTACGGAAAACGAAAGAACTTTGTAATAGAACTAACATTTGCATCCAGACTGGAAATATTCAACACTCACAGTCTGCCCCTGTCCTTCCTTAAAGAATATGCTAGTCTACCTCTGGGGTATGTAAGATGATAATACAAGTAGCACATATGTGTGTTCCCTTCCCCTTGTCAATTTATTTTTGGATTTTGATAAACAAATAAACAGCGTAGAAATCCTTATCTCACACTGAAATAAGTGAGATTAGAACTGGCACACTCACTAAATGTTCTTTGCTCCGGGAACCAACCTGTCCCCCAAGGGTCCGGCTTGATATTTGACTGCGCTACTGTCTATATACGTGATCTATATACGGGAGTAAGCTTGCGCCGTGTACCAACAGGGGAACAAGGTCAGCTTCCGCCCTGTTACGTCACGCCATAGAGATAATTTGTCACCGTCCTAGGCCTATAACTTTCCTCCACGTGGTTACTTTACAAAACGTAGCTTTATATGTTTGCATTAAATTTTGCAGTTAAATTATGGCACTTCTTCATTTCCAAAATGTACTCGCACGCACCGAAACAATACACAGGAAACGTCCGCTTAGTAGTCAGCCAGAACTGAAATCTGGCCGCATATTGGAGCGTCGCTCTCAGCCGACCCTGTCAAGCTCACAGAGTTCAAGTACAGAGGGCGTGACGTCATCATCGCCAGTTCTGACGTCATAGGTTTCCAGACGGCTGTACGTCTTGCCGCCAGTGTTCTAGAGAACGGGTCGGGTCATTGCCGACATTGCAGAGTTGGCGTAATTGCATTTGCGTAAGCAATTGTTGAAATATTTGTTTAGTAAACAATCGCAGTGTGTATAAATGGCGTTTACTGAGTGATATATTATGAAGAGGTTATCTGCATCTGACTTTGTACTATATGACCTTATTCATATTTTTTAAAAATGCTGCTAATTTGTTATCAGCTTCAGTGTATTTTAGTTTAAGGACAAGTAAACCGGGTGTAAACATCTACCATGATTTACTTCCGTGTGGCAGTCTTGGGATGGTACACATATTGTATATAACATATGACAGTATGATTTCAATCAATTTATTTAGCAAAAGGTCTTATATTTAGAACATTAATGTAAAATATTTCAAAACATGTTGGTGACAAACAGTTTGGAATAAGCCATGATATGTGTTACTTAATATTTCCAGTGTAGTGTATCCGGTAAAGGTACTTCACTTTTCACTACTGCTTTTCAAGATCGGCGCTGTAAAATATTTTTTTGGCTCAGCCCTAAATCCATGTAAGTTTAAATAGTGCATGCTGTGTACAATACTAAAAAGTTGGACCCTTGAAGAACCGGGTTAGAATTGATCTTCAGTCACCCATGCTTATCGTAAGAGGCGACTAACGGGATCGGGTGGTCAGGTTCGCTGTATCTCTTTTGCGTAAATCGATGCTCATGCTGTTGATCACTGGATTGTCTGGCCCAGACTATTATTTACAGCTGGAATATTGCTGAGTGCGGCGTTAACCAACCGATCAACCAACCATGCAAACAATGTTGCTTAAGTGGTACGAATGATACTTGATATACCTGTCAAAACATTTCTTCACAGTTACTTTCCTTGCTTCATGCTTTCCAACTTAGTGCACACTGCATGGAATTGGGACAAATAATTCCCCGAAACAACTGTAATCTCTTAAAGTAAACTTTGTCTCTTATCGTATGCTCACAAAGTTGGAAAATGCCATCAAATAGTTTTCAAGAGTTATTTCCCTTAGTATTTGCTTCGATTTTGACCACAGTTACTAGTTACCATTGGGCTACATATAAACACTGAGTTTCAGTAGGGACCGTTATGCCTATCTCTTCTGAAGGCTCAAGAGACTATTTCACAGTTACAATTAACTTTCATATTATTTACCACTACACGGATAAGCAAAATGTTCATGTGTTTTCTGGTGGGTGCTAGTGATAAGGCTGTTTTCTTATTTTGTCAGTCCAAGGAACTGCTAAGTGAAACTACAAAGCCAAGTAGTTTTGGGGTGAGTGAGTGATAGAGTTAGAAAAGTACTTTAACTGCTCAATCACCATATACATTGTATTCATTGATCGGGGCAACTGCTGACCCAATGTTTACGTCAAACAATATAACAACCATTTTGTGCAATGGGTGGAAAATGCACATTTTGTGCACCATCAAGTAATTGGTAATTTGCTTCGTCCCAGAAATACCAAGCATGTAGTTTGTGTATGTTATATTCTGTATCCTTAAATCGTCTAACAAAACAGTTGTATAGGCCGTTTCAAAGCAAGTCTGGAACTGCCCTTTGGCATTTATAGTGTTGCCAAAAGGAAAAGGCATAAATTTGGTGCTGATCAGTTGGTTCTCTGTTAAGGTTCGTAGTTAACTGTACCTGAAACAAAGTCGGGCTGTCAAAGCCAGTCGAGCCCAGCGCATAGGCAATAGTGGTATCCCTGAATAAGTTATGACGTAATTAGTGCTTTATTTCCATCTTTTGGCTATTAATATTATGACGGCATCTTGAAATATGTACCAAAACTCATTACTTAGTGTTTAATATTTCGCACTTTTCGTAAATCATGGACCCAGACAATTTGGCCTGATTTAGAGGCAGGTCGCGCCCAGTGCATAGGCAATAGTAGTATCATTGAAAAAGGTATAACGTATGACATGATAAGAGTATTATTTTCATAGTTTGGCTATTTAAAGTACGATGACATGTTGAAATCTGTACCAAAACTCATTACTTAGTGTTTAATATTTCGCACTTTTCGTAAATCATGAACCCAGACAATTTGGCCTGATTTAGAGGCAGGTCGCGCACATTGACCAGCGCATAGGCAATAGTAACATCGCTGAAAAAGGTATAACGTATGACATGATAAGTGTATTATCTTCATATTTTGGCTATTTAAAGTACGATGACATGTTGAAATATGTACCAAAACTCATTACTTAGTGTTTAATATTTCGCACTTTTCGTAAATCATGAACCCAGACAATTTGGCCTGATTTAGAGGCAGGTCGCGCACATTGACCAGCGCATAGGCAATAGTAGCATCGCTGAAAAAGGTATAACGTATGACATATAGTACGATGGCTTCTTGAAATCTGTTCCAAAACTCATTACTTAGTGTTTAATATTTCGCACTTTTCGTAAGTCATGAACCCAGACAATTTGTCCTGATTTAGAGGCAGGTCGCGCCCAGTGCATAGGCAATAATAGTATCACTGAAAAAGGTATAACGTATGACACGATAAGCGTATTATTTTCATATTTTGGCTATTTATAGTAAAATGGCATCTTGAAATATATATCAAAATTCTTTACTTAGTGTTTAATATTTCGCACTTTTCGTAAATCATGAACCCAGACAATTTGGCCTGATTTAGAGGCAGGTCGCGCACATTGACCAGCGCATAGGCAATAGTAGCATCGCTGAAAAAGGTATAACGTATGACATATATAGTACGATGGCTTCTTGAAATCTGTACCAAAACTCATTACTTAGTGTTTAATATTTCGCACTTTTCGTAAATCATGAACCCAGACAATTTGTCCTGATTAAGAGGCAAGTCGCGCCTAGTGCATAGGCAATATAAGTAGTATCGCTGAACAAGGTATTATTTATGACGTTATAAGTCTATTATAAGTAGCTGGTTGTAGTATGATGGCATCTTGAAATATGTAAAAATTAAAATAATATTTTAGTGTTTAATGTTTCACACGTTTCGTATTAACTTCTGAACAAAAAGATGTATCATATTCATAGTTAGAATTTTTACTTACAGTGGAACCTGTCTCATACATATGCCGGTTTAGACAGTGTTAATTACAGTTAAAATTGCTTGTTGGGACCAGAAAGTTGGGAACCGGAATGCGGAACAGAACGGTGGCAGATATGGTGGCAGACAATGTTTTAATAATCATACTATCTGTAAAATGGCTGGACCAAAATTTTGGTTTTGACAGTGTGCCGGATTAGACAGGTGCCGGTGTTGGCAGGTTTCACTGTAATTTGAGGCCATTTCAAGGAAAGTGCATATATTATCTGTTGACTGTAGTATTGTTGGAAGTGGGGTATCCACAGAGTGAATGTGTACATGGTATACCTACTTCTGCACCAGTTAATGACGATGCCTACCTCCATCGCATACAGCACAGATATAGAAGAGTTGGAATCACCAAGTGACAAATGATCGTCATTCCATTAAGTCAAACATCGGACAGAATCCATTAACTGGACCTGCCCGTCAAGATAAAGTGGTAATAGTTGTGACATGGGACACATTTACTGTACAAAATTTGGTTTCTTATTGAATGGAGAAGATTCACCTAAATGAACCCCATGCACCAGTTAGTACTAATCACATTTTACTTCCACATATCAGACACCGTTTCTCTATGAGTGAGTGAGTGAGTGAGTGAGTGAGTGAGTGAGTTTAGTTTTACCCTGCAAAAAAACGGCCTGAAATCTGGCCGCATATATTGGAGCGTCGCTCTCAGCTGTCCCTGTCAAGCTCACAGAGTTCAAGTACAGAGGGTGTGACGTCATCATCGCCAGTTCTGACGTCATAGGTTTGCAGATGGCTGTACGTCTTGCCGCCAGTGTTCTAGAGAACGGGTCGGGTAGCAGGGCGGGTCGGGGCGAGGCGAGGCAGGGTATTATAGTATTTTTGCATGACAACGCTAATTTCGTGTACTAATGCTAGGGCTAAAATTATGATTTTTAGTTTTTTTTACCCAAAATCTGGTTTTACCAGAAAGTCTCCACGCGAATATTTCCGCATCGTGTCTATTATTATTATATAGGTCTTCAGGTTTAATTTGAAATATAGATCATGTATGCCTCTCAATTTCATCAAATCTTCCCCCAAAATGGGTTTGTTTCCTGCCCTGTGAGGAGATATAAGAGAAAAGATACCAAATCTGCGAATTGAAAATATTTGTTTTATCCCAAAATGTTATTGAAAGTAAACCATCCCAGTATTCGGGTCAACCAATACACAATACCTCACAAGTCACGTTGATCCACTTTCAGAACGAAGTCCGATGCTGGTGATAGGGCAAGGGACGTGGAAATTACGACACAGTTCAAAAGGCTGTCAAGTAAACAAAACAACTGTGGCTGGACAGCGGGCATCTCTCTTCACTGTAACCACTCAATTACATGTCTACTATGTATTTGTGTGTAGAATCCAGGTACTTGGACGGGGAGAGACTTTGTTTCTGACTATACTATACTGAAACAAGATACCAATACATTATCACATTTAATACACAAATATACAACTGCCATATTAAACAACGCATCAGTGACACAATGTATATAGTGTGCAACATTGTCCGACATTATCCAGAGCTAAACGGCAATCCGGCCTTTTCAGTTGATGCGAAATGGATTTTATTCAACACACCGGTATAACAAGTTTGCAACGTTCTTGGCAACCTGTATCAATGTTGCAATGCCACAACCTCACGAACGTTCGCTTTGCAGCAGATAGCAAGATCAGCGCTGTGCTTATCACGTTATTAAGAATCGCCAACCATTGTCAGTCTCACCCATGTTATATTCATGACACAGGCAGAGAGCAAGTTTACATTTTTTATTTATAGTTTAAAAAGTGCGCTGAGAAACGGTATAGTATATTAACACTTAATATACAATGTTCCAAAAATATTACATACATTCAACAAAGAGTAATGTTCTTTTTAATTCTCTGCTCTATCAGTAGTGGCTGTGTTAGTGGTTTAATCATAGTTGTGTATTTACTAAACTTGAGACATTATACATCAATATAGTATTCAGTGTCGAACCCGGCCGTAACATGATCGTGGCATGCGCACATAGTCCATGTTTAGCCTTCAAGTTGGTGAAAATTAGAAACCTGGAAATGTAATGTTCCGGTCAGATAAATCATCCTGTGTGCATACACGTAAGAGTGTGTTTATCGACAAAGCGAATTTGTGGCCTACTGTTGGGTATTGGGTGTATTTAAGCACGATTCAAATACCAATAGCTATTAATAGAAAGGGTGCTTTCCAGACAGTTCGCACCCCACATTGAAATCCACTGTTCAGAGGATTTGGGGTCCCATGGAAACGCACGTTGGTCGACCCCGGTTGGCCCGGCACCAGTCACTTTTTGGCGCAGGGACACCGTCAGAAGGAGCAAACAACCTTTTTCAGCATGGACTCCTTTTTACAGAACTACAGATCTACTTAAAAGTACATCAACCCCAAACTTAACCCCTACCTTTTCACCAATCACATCGCTCCCTTTTCGTCATCCCAGGTTTTGCTTCGCTCCCTTGCTTTTCTTTCACTTCGATTACCTACCCATGTGCCCCGCTTTGCTTCCACCCTTTATGACATAATTCAAATTGGTTACAACCATTATAAAAAATCGCCACGCCACGCCACGCCACGCCACGCCACGTGAAGAAATCTTAATGTTCAGGCACTTCAGACCCGTGAAGGTCCGGGGTAGAATAGCCCTTCAGCAACCCATGCTTGCTATAAAAGGCGACTATGCTTGTCGTAAAAGGCGACTAACGGCATCGGGTGGTCAGGGTCGCCGACTTGGTTGACACATGTCATCGGTTCCCAATTGCGCAGATCGATGCTCATGCTGTTGATGACTGGATTGTCTGGTCCCGACTCGATTATTTACGGACCGCCGCCATATAGCTGGAATATTGCTGAGTGCGACGTAAAACTCAACTCACTCACTCACTCACTCACTCACTCACTCACTCACTCACTCAGGCACTTCAAGATTTATGTTTGTAAGAGTGATATCCCTTTGTTCATACGACTTAATGTGTTAACCATCAGTCATGAAGAAGAGGTTATAAGCATCATCATGACATCCCCGTGCGGATTTACAAACTACTAATATCCTATTGGTTGTCTGTTTGAAACGTTTGTGCATTTACTATGATATTCTGAACTGCATCGCCCTCACAAGCATATTCATTATAATCACAGGTTGGCTCTAGTCAAAATATGAAAAACAGATCCACAACCTACGATTCAGCATGTAAATACACATTAAAGTAATATTGTTATAAGTTTCATTTGTCAGCATACATGTTTCCTGAATGAAAGTCCTAAATCAGTTGGTCAAAAGTGAATACATTTACAACTATATTTTCAAAAATCTCTCCTGATCAGCACTTTGGCACTGAAGAGAATTACTTGAAAATTTACTTTGGGACAGGAGACCACTTACGTGTATAGGTATTAGTGCGTCCCTAACGATTCGACACGTTGCAATACAATACAATACAATACAATACAATACAATACAATACAATACAATACAATACAATACAAAGATCAATGTCATTCACACTCAACCTGAATCAAATGTATACAATGTATTCTTTCATCCTGAAAAACTAGCTATAGTGAATTTGATCTGTTGTTGTGATAAAGAATTGCGGCTCTCAACATTTATAGGTTTACACACACAATGCAGCGTTGAAGCTGCCACACAGGCGACGGAGAACACCCACATTAACGAGCAGCTCCCTGTACCCCTCCACACTTACTGTTATGTCACTAAATACACAACCCCCCCCAATGAGGTTCAGGTGACTCTGTGGGTAGCGAGTCGAGATGAGATTCACCTGGTCAGGAGTTCAAGTCTCACTTAGTACACGTTTTGCTGAAAATACTTTTCTTCATAGAAATGCACGTACATTGGTTTTATTTGTTATCTTCGCGTCAAGAAAGATTAAATTATATGGAAAACGAATTTGAAAACCACCTGTTTGCTTCCTCATAATTTGGAACAGGACAGATGCCACCGTCTCAAACTTTGGCTCCGTAGTTTGGAGAACGGCTCTTTAACAGATATTTCTCTGGCGCTTCAGTCGGTTTTGCGATCTACTCCAAACTACGGAGTTGTCAACCCCAAACGACCCGACATATAAGTACCTACACCTCGTAGCGTCATGCAGTTAACTTTCTTTAACTCACCATCTTTAACTCACCATCGCATGCACATTTCAGTGGCATGTCCACTTTCACAACAGTTTGTTTGTTAATCAGTCGGACAGCACAGCACAGCACAGCACAGCACAGCACAGCACAGCACAGCACAGCACACGCGGATAAAAACCACCAGCCAGCCAGCCAGCCAGCCAAACAACATTTTGTCGGCTGTCGATCAATAAAATAATGTTAATGTAAATGTAATACAATATTCGTGTATGTTTGTCTGTTGGCCAACATTGTGCAACATTGTCCGGAACCAAGCAGCCATACTGCCATCCTGCCCGTGAGATATGAGCTTCATTCCACCCCTCCATTAATACAATGTAGAAAAACTTTGAACAGCGTTTTCTAATGTGGCTGCATCCCCTAAAGTAGCTAACACTAGCTCCTGGTTGCTGCACACCAGTTAATTCAGTATTTGCCTCTGGTAAATGATTCAAGCGAACGGCTACTTTTCAGTGATTTGTCTGCCGCTTCCATCACTTAAAGAGTCCGTAAAAACACCTGTGGTTGATAGTTGTGTTTGGTCGTTGTTGTTTAACGCCACACTCAGCAATATTCTTGCTGTATTGCGGCGGTCTGTCAAAATAGGAGCCAGCACCAGACATTGCAGCCATCAGCATCATGAGCATCAATGTACGTAAATGGTTCACGATGACGTCAACCAAGTGAGCGAGAGCCTTTCCGACCAACACCAAGTACAGCTTTGGTTGGTTGGAAGGTCAGCTCAGTGTCTCAATGACCCGTGTTTGCTGACAGTGCGGTTTTGTTTTGAGAAAGAATGGAAGTTACTTGGCATCTGTTTTTTCTATCCAAATGTTATTACGTTTTGTGTTGATGCTTGGAGGTTATGTGCAGTAAATGTGCAGTAAACGTGCACCGTTTTCAGGCAATTAATGCTGTTAATGTGGATACTTCGTCTGTAACACCAAATAGTTATTATCCCGCTGGGTATGGCATGCACATTTAAGTGGGATGTCCACTTTCACAACAGTTTGTTAATCAGTTGACAGCGAACACGGAACAAACGCACAAACGCACAAACAAACAAACACACAAACACACACACACACACAAACACACACAGTCACAGAAACAAGATTTCGTCAGGTGTCAAGACAGTAAGAGACATCGTTCATATTTTTCATGTAGTAATATATGTGTATGTGTGGCCGTCGTGGCTATGATACCATGTCCGACGTTATCCAACATTGTGCAACATTATACAGCGCCAAGCGGCCACACTGCCTTCCTACCTGTACGATATGAGATTGATTCCTCCCCTCCATTGATACAATGTTGTAAGACTTTGAACAGCGTTTGTTAATGTTGCTGCATCCTACTTCTGTTAATGTGTCGGCACTATTCATTAGTGGGTAGTGTATTAAGGGTGTGTATCTCCACCGCTCCCACCCTGGACACCCGAGCAAGACATCACCTCTATTTTCACATTCATCATTGTTATGAGAGCTTCAGTAGCAATGCTACTGTGTGTATGATGTCCAACACTGTACAACATTATCCAGGCGCAAAGGGCCACAGCCTTCCCGTCTTATATGATATGGGTTTTATTCACCTACCATTAATTACAATGTAGAAATGAAGGTGTTTTAGTGTTGCATTCACGGCCGATAAAATTGTCTGTATATTTAGTGCACACGTCTGGTTACGTACACCAAGGCCAAAAGAAGGGATGTCTTATCACCCACACTGCATAAGTTCCACACCAGCCTCTATACAGACAGAGTGAGTGAGTGAGTGAGTGAGTGAGTGAGTGAGTTGAGTGAGTGAGTGAGTGAGTGAGTGAGTGAGTGAGTGAGTGAGTGAGTGAGTGAGTGAGTGAGTGAGTGAGTGAGTGAGTGAGTGAGTGAGTGAGTGAGTGAGTGAGTGAGTGAGTATGGCATTACGCCGCTTTTAACAATATTCCAGCAATATCACCGACGAATCATCACTTGTTGAATAATCAATGACTAAAATGACCTTTGTGGAGAAAAACGGAAGTGGAGGAGGAGAAGGAGAACAGAAGTGGAGGAGGAGAAAGGTGTAAGGGAGGGAGGGAGGGAAAGAAGAGAAGGTGGTCGGGGTCTTGTGTTCTTTGCTGGTTCCCTTGAACTACATTTGCTGTTATTTCGGCTTCCTATTTCGAAAATGTACCGTGCCCACTCTAAAGTTTAGACTCTATTATAAAAAGTATGCAAGTAGAGTCGTGATGCCATTATGACCGTTCATGTCAGTCTGGATACACAGTCTGTAACCTATATCATCATTGTCCGTAAGTACGCATAAACCCTTGTTTTCAGCAACGTCATACGTTCTGGGGCCAGCGCAAAACTGAACTTGCTTTTGGTCTAAGAAATCCTGCCTTCGTGGCTCACCTCTTGTCCCCACAGGTGACAGGCAAAGCGTATTTCTCTGAGGTGGAAGCGTTGGTGTACAGTTTTGTCTAATTTATAATAAAAATGATACCCGGAAACACAGCTAAGTCTATATCAATATAAATTGCAACATTCTAAATATGCCATTCACATCTGAGTCAGAACTTCAAGGTTTTTTCAGTTTGGAAATCTGTCGCTAGCTCTTGTGTTTGTGGTTCGGGTTTTTTGTGTATGTGCAAAGCCTGTAAACTTGCAAAGCTTGATATTTGGTGTTTGGCCAGGAAGAAAAACCATCACGTACTCGTCCTTATGCGGGGAGGGGTGAAGAGAACCAGCCAATAGGATATAGGACACACAATAACTATAAGTGATGGTGATAACAATGATAGCACTAGATACTTAAAATTGTGGTCAGTTTTAATTACTGGTTGGATGTGCTTTGAAAAAACATAAACATCTTACACTATTTCATCCAATCACAGCTGTCACATCTCTCTGTCTCTCTCCACTCATCTAGTCTAGTCTAGTCTAGTGGAACCGTTTCCCCTGCCCTCGGCAACACTTCAGAGCATCTGGTCTGTGCGCCCACCCTCGTAAAAAACAGTTTTGTCAACCGGAAGCGTAAAGCACCAATCGCAGCCCACATCACAAACCACAGACCTAGTTTACATTCATCGGTTGTACAGATAGAGACATGTGACAGCTGTGTTTGGATGAAATAATGTAAGATGTTAATGTTTTTTAAAAGCATACCTAACCAGTAATCCGAACACAATATGGAAAGAATTCACTGTCGACAACAGGGCTTGTGCACCAAGAGTCATAAACCCTACTGTTTAATGTAAGCATATACATTATGTTGTTAGGTCTTTCTGTTTGGGGCCAGTTTTGTGTATGGATGATCCTCTCTTTGGTGTTGACGTCTCAAATATGCAGTATTTCTTTTCAATAACATGTCTTTGGAATATTGATTTTTTTTTTACAATTATGGAGTTTCCTTACTTATTGTTGATTTCGTGTATGTTTTAGCTTTAAGTACTTTGTTGTGGCTTTTGCTCATTTCATTATCAATTTTACTTTTTGCAGTGACAGCACACCCGAGCCCATGTCTCAGCGTCAAGGGTGATTTTGCTGGACTTTTAAAGTTGACACTATGCACAGCACTGTGAGCTCTGCCTTGGAAATTCCGAGTAAAGGTTGTATCACGAGGTAATGACCTGCGCAGTGCCTTGTTTGTAGATTTACACTTTTGACTGTTCAGGTTGAATTGGGTCTTGTCTATTATTTTAGGGCCGAGATAAAAGTCAAATTTTTAAAATGAATTTCATTGTGAGTAATTTTGAAGTTTTTATTCAAATACTTACAGTGCAATAACCAATTTTGCTTCCCCCCCCCCACACCCTACATTTCAGTGAGAGCTGTGTAAGCTGCACTATCAGCATCTGTTGTCAAAAATTCTACATCAATTTGGTCTTTCTTTAAGTCCCTGAAATGCTCTGCAGCTAACTGTTTTTCATTCCCTATTGATTCTGACATTTGCAAATTATTTGTGAATTATCTCCCTTGCTGGATGAAATGTATTTTCTATTTCTATCCCAGTTTAGCCCTTCATTATGGTATTAAAACACAGGATTTTTTTGTTGGTTTTCAAAAACACACATTCATGAGTCTGAATTTGGCCACTTACTTCACTTAATCACTGAAAAATGTGAATAAAATTGAAAATGTCTTATGTCACCTTGTTTAAAGATAAATTCTTTTAATGAGGCAAGTTTGGCCACCCAAATCATTAAACAATTAGGACTTTTTGTTACCTGCAAGTATTTCAAAGCTTGGGTGACACGAATAAGTAGATTATAGTCATCTTACCTGTCAGTTTTTGTTTTCAGTGAACAATCATCCTCCTGGGCGGTGTTTCTCATCCTCGGCCTTAACAGGAGGTATGGCAGACTGGTGAGTGTTTGTACTGGCTGGACTCCAGTCACCCCTGCACTGGTGACTTTCTCATGTAGCTCAGGGGTCAACCTGATAGTCTGGGGCACTTTAAATCTACTTTGCTTTTCCCTGGGTTCTTTTTCACCAAAGTTCCAAGGCTTATTTCCCTTTTTAAAACAACTTTTCGAACATGTGGTGCCATGTTTCCAGAGTATGTCCAAGATGATAACTCTAAGAATTTTTCAGTGGAATGAAGGCATTAACATTGGATCTTGCCCTCCCATAGTTAAAATACCAAATAAAGACCTGTCAGTTAGATGTAAACAGTGCAGGGGTAGCACTTCCAGTCAACTGACTCTGTCCAGCCTCTTTTAACACTTAATCTAATTAGTGTCACATCCAAATTCCATGAGATGTATCATATTCTTCTATCACTAGTTGCTTTCACCACATTACTCCAAACAATTCACCATCATTTAAATTGAAATATGAAGTCTATTTTGTTTTGACTTTTCAGTATTGCCAATTTTACAGGGCCGAAAAGATATTTTAAGGGTGACACGTTTGAAGTGTCATCTGTGAACCATGGAATTGACCTGTGAACCCCTCCTTTTGGGAAACAAGAATAAACAACAGAGGCCTGTGTATGGTCATAGAAAGTTCTTTATTAATACAGAAGCACATGTTGCAATAAGTTGCCAAAACCATAGTAATTTAACTCTTAACAGCTTTTATGATGTATCAGATCTCTGCATATAGGTGTCATACAGTTTTGTAAATATGTATCTTTATAATCAGTAATTCTCTTCATAGTAGTCACTCTTGCATTATCACCATGGTAACTGTTTTGTACATAAATCATGCAATCTTGCAATGCCAAATGCCCGTTTACATCACACCTTCATGTCTGAACTTCCAAATACCGGTAAATGGCATCATTGTTTTGGGTTTCCATGGTATCAGAGCATCACTGTTTGTACAACACCATTGTGGTTTACCTGTCATCATTATAGGTTCAGAATTAGTTGTGCGCATCATGCTCATTGTGTTGGACCATCTTGCAGACCCAGACTAAGGGGACACTGCAGCTGCTGACACAACACACCGACACAACTCTTGGCAGCCCCTGAATACTCTCAAGATGGCAGCTTGTGTCAGGTAGGACACCTTGCTTTCACTGTACCAATCATGTTTTTTTGTTAGCCCTGTAGTATACCTTATTCGCCGTATGATAAAGCATATATATACAGCCAACTGTGCAGTCAGCTGGTATTCGCAACTTGACTCGGCCTGTTGGCTTTGGGCTCTCGGGTCACTAGTCATGCATACCCCTTTGATCTCCAGGGTTGGGCACCACTTGCTGATCAAACATCCCCTTTACAATCAAACATCCCCTTTACAATCAAACATCCCCTTTACAACCAAACATGCCCTTTACAATCCTTAGCCATTGCATCACCTTTACGATCAAACTCCGCTTTTCAATGCTTATGGTTAGTTTTCTTTAAGGGCTAGGGTAGGTTACCCAGATACTGTATCCTTAGCCCTTGGATCCCCTTTCCGATCAAACTACCTCCTTACTACCCTTAGGGTTAGTTATTTTAGGGCTAGGGTAGGTTCCCCACAACTCTGTCCTTCAGTTGGCCTCAAACCGTGCTTTACTCCAGCTCATATCAGAGCATACATTCGATGGATTTCGCTATTTAATGTAGCAAATGTAATTTAATTAATCTTATATTTGACAAGGCCTCAAACATCAAAGATATACATCTTCATGAAGTGGTATATGACTCAATATACAATAGCCCTAATGTATGCAGTGTATTCGGATCTCAAAGAGTATTCTTCATGTGATGCTCACATTGGTCCATATCTCTCTGGCCTGCTCAAGAGGAACATTCCAAGCTTTGGGTAAATCTCTAAGCCTGGTGCTATCGATCACTATTATTTTTGACTATCTATAAAGCGATGTTATCCCCTGTGGGAATGGTGGTAAAGTAGATGATTAATGAAGTATATGGGATAAGATGGTGGTAGACACTGCAAGTCAGAATGAGAGCTGTAAGGAATCCCATGGAAAATGGTAGACCCATAGATGAGAGATGTTTGTTGAATTTGAAGATCGGTGTCTTTGTTTAAACTTTTTCGTGTTAAAATATGGTACTTGTTGGTCCCTGCCTGGTGCTTGGCATTAATGGGTACAACAAGGACTGGTTGGCTCAGAGTCAGTATAATGTGTCCAAGTGGGGTATTCAAGCTTCACTGCGGCATGGCATCTCATTGGGCTAGCACTATAAGACCAGCTTACGTCTGGGCTAGTACAAGCAGCCGCACATACACACGCATGTATGTCGTCATATGAGCGAAATATTCTCAAGCACGACGTAAAACCCCATTTCACCTCACCTCACCTTAAACAAACGTGATTGTTTACTTTGATCTGGGTTTCAAGCTTCTTGTCAGTTATCAATAGACACTGAAATTACTTCAGCTTGTTTTCACTTCATATAAACTATACATTCATTTGGGAAATGACTTCAAATGAGACCAAAAAGACCTATTGCAATAGTACTATTGCTATCACAATAGTTGTTTCCCCTCAATAGTCACCCCTTTTCCTTGGCATCAGGTGTACCTTGGAGTGACCAACCCGTTGTCATGTTGCAGCTGTAAGAAGCTGGTGAAGGCCTTGCGGGAGGAGTTGTTTGCAATAGTATGTTGCAATAGAGTATTGCTATCACAATAGTTGTTCCCCTCAATAGTCACCCCTTTTCCTTGGCATCAAGTGTACTTTGGAGTGACCAACCCATTGTCATGTTGCAGCTGTAAGAAGATGGTGAAGGCCTTGCGGGAGGAGTTGTTTGCAATAGTATGTTGCAATAGAGTATTGCTATCACAATAGTTGTTCCCCTCAATAGTCACCCCTTTTCCTTGGCATCAAGTGTACTTTGGAGTGACCAACCCATTGTCATGTTGCAGCTGTAAGAAGATGGTGAAGGCCTTGCGGGAGGAGTTGGTCGCAATAGTATGTTGCAATAGACTATTGCGATCACAATAGTTGTTTCCCCTCAATAGTCACCCCTTTTCCTTGGCATCAAGTGTACCTTGGAGTGACCAACCCGTTGTCATGTTGCAGCTGTAAGAAGCTGGTGAAGGCCTTGCGGGAGGAGTTGTTTGCAATAGTATGTTGCAATAGAGTATTGCTATCACAATAGTTGTTCCCCTCAATAGTCACCCCTTTTCCTTGGCATCAAGTGTACTTTGGAGTGACCAACCCATTGTCATGTTGCAGCTGTAAGAAGATGGTGAAGGCCTTGCAGGAGGAGTTGGTCGCAATAGTATGTTGCAATAGAGTATTGCTATCACAATAGTTGTTTCCCCTCAATGGTCACCCCTTTTCCTTGGCTTGAAGTGTACCTTGGAGGAAGATGAAGCCAGTTGCAGAACAAGGAGCTGATGCTCCTTCAATCTCCAGGAACATCTACGCGGAGCCTGATATTGTCGCTGGAGGTGCAGCAGGTGAAGACACGTGCATGGAGACTTACATTTAACTCCACACCTTGCGACATCAACATCAACGACATGACTGCCAATATGTCAATTTCGAATGTTAATCAAATTAAGAATGAATCGGAAGTTTTAAGAAAACATTGAGACATTATCGTGTCGTATTGTAAAAATCGTCATATTCCAACACTTTGAAAATTCATGTTGTACTGATTTGCCGGCGTGGTTATGGTTCATTTCACCCAAACTACTTTAAATAACCAGCACGTGAACATCCAAAGGATATGTGTAACTGCTATATATATCAGAATACAAACAGATTTGATTCACCACATGCACATCCAAATGACTGTCGGATATCGATGTTGAAACTAGAGATTTACTAAATAGAATCTACTACAGTTTGAGCAAAACATAAAGCATTGCACAGAATATTAGAATGGCTTTCTTCACTTACATATCTGTTATATATGAATTTGTTTAGACTAAAAAAACATCGTTGTTTTCTGAAAAGCCTAAAGAACAGGAAGAATCATTTACCATGCCCCTTCTCTGTATATCTTTTTCAGGTGTGGTAGTATATATAGACACGGTTTTCCAATTCATTCCATAGACTGTACTCGTGTGTCAGGGCGTTTGTATCCTTATTACAAATACATGTGGTGGGTGCTACCATTGGGGAAACATGCATACCTTTCGGTGTCATTGTTTATTTTTAGTGATCCTGCTATTTTGCACGTTCACACTGGAATCCATAACGTCAGATAACCTAGACTGGTTCAAGTCTGAATTTGACGTTGTGTATCTATCTATGTGAATGAATCGGGAAAGACGAGAGTATGTGAGTAGAGATTTAACTCATTTGTGTTCTATTTCTTGTGAACTTTATTTGTCGTTTTATTTTTGTTACAAATATATTGTTTATTGTTCCGTTTATTAAGTACACAGATGCATATGTGATTGGAAGTTTCAAATGTATTTTATCTTATGTTCATAGTTAATAAATGATTGAACATGCTGTACTATTCTGAATGGTCACTGTATATATGATTAAGTTTGTCAATATTAACAGATTATACAAGGGCTTTAATACAGAATCTACATATATTCCATTTCAATGTCAAATACGTTCTCGTCACGATATGGCTGAAATATTGCCGATGTGACGTTAAATCTTAACTCACTCACCCACTCACTTTCATACAGACCTTTTCAGACTGCACAAACGGTGTTCCTCAAAATAACAAAACAACATCCATAAATTATCCTCTTTATGTGTACCACTTCCAAATACCATTGAAACGCTTTATTTTTTTTATTGTTCCATTTATTAAGTTTGGTTTGGTTTGGTTGTTTTTCAACGCCGTAGCTATATGACAGCGGTCTGTAAATAATTTGGTCTGGGCCAGACAATCCACTGATCAACAGCATGAGCATCGTTCCACGCAAACGGGATCCCATGACATGACTCCACTGGAGTCTGGAATATTTATGAATAGCTGCTATGGAGCCTGCAAACGCAATTTAGAAAAAAAACTTGATTCTGGCAACCACCAAGGCCTGAGGCTCTGCCTTTTAGCTTTTATGACCTCTCCGGTAGACAGTCTGTATCAGTAGGCTAACTAACCTTCTCTTGAACAACGCCGCATTAAACTTTCACTGCAGTATGTAACTAAATTACGTTCCAATTAGTCGAATCCAGCATACAATTGTGTTTTCAACCCTCTCTATGAAAATCTGTTTCCTAATTTGCCAAACCTGGTTCCACCACTCAGTCAGAATTGAACCACATATATATGAAGCTAAAATTGATCTCGATGTCATAGCACCTTATCGACTTCTATCTTCGCCACCGTGGCAGATGGTGAAACCACAGGTCGACCTTACCCTCTCCAAATTTAAAAAGTCTAAAAAAATGCTTTGGCGTTCCTACAGTAATACAACCAGTTATGTTCCAAGTATAACACCCATAGATCCATTTTCAAAGACGGGCCCAAGATGATGACCAGTGCTACAGTCATTGGATCCAAGAGTGTCTCCTCCAGAATTCCCGACAATAGTTCCATTTTCACAGCTTTGACCTATATTAAACAACAGACCGTTTTAAAAACGTCATTGTGTTTACAGACTCATTATCTTGCCTTCAAACACTTCAAAATGTTACTTCAAGTCATCCTATCATCCTAGACATTTTTGAACTTTACAACAATCTTTCTACTGGCCAATGCGACATCGTCCTCTGCTGGTTCCCGAGTCACGTAGGCATAACAGGTAACACAAATGCCGATGCTGCAGCTAAAGCAGCTCTTGATAAGCCCTTATTTCAACTGCTAACCCCGTACAGTGATTTCAGACCCACTATCAAAAGTTATACTCGGGACCTTATGTAAAAAAGGTGGGACACTCAAGTAGAAAGAAATAAACTTCATGACTTGAAGCCAACAATTGGCTATACCTACTTGGGTTGTCAGTCAAGACGAGATGAGGCAATTTTACGACGATGTCGTATTGGTCACAGTCGCTTTACTCATGACCATCTGCATAAAACTGATGGGGATCGACCTCCCACGTGTGTATCTTGCGGTGAAGTGTTCACCATCAAACATATTCTGCTTGATTGTGCGGACTTTCAACTGCAAGGGACTCACATTATGACGCGGCAAATCTGAAAGATCAGTTTTCTCGCGTGAGCGGGCATCTCATTGTTAACTACCTGAGGGAGGTTGACCTTTATCATAAATTGTAGTTATGTAATGTGGATAACGAACTGCTTGCGTTCGAATTTGGTCGTATAACAATGTTAATAATATGTATGCTTTTGAATAACAACTCATGTGTACTTAAAACGTTTATTAATTCGCACTGGATCTCGACACTATATGGCTAGAATAGTGCCGATGTGACGTAAAAAAGCACAACTCAACTCAACACAGCAACATTAGACAGTCTTACAAGAGTTAGTGAGGGGTTTGATAGGCATACAATTATGTCACATGCCCTTATGAGTGAGTGATTGAGCTAATATATTTAACGTCACATCGGCAATATCTCGGCCATATCGTGGCGAAAACAATTTATACAATATAAAGTGAAAACATTTTGAAGATTAAAACCTGTCGACGACACATGCCCTAATGTATGAGGGTACTTATCAGAGATAGTGGAGTGAGTGAGTGTGTGAGTTTAGTTTTACGCCGCACTGAGCAACAGTTCAGCTATATGGCGGCGGTCTGTAAATAATCGAGTCTGGACCAGACAATCCAGTCATCAACAGCATGAGCATCGATCTGCGCAATTGGGAACCGATGACATGTGTCAACCAAGTCAGAGAAACTGACCACTCGATCCCGTTAGTTGCCTCTTACGACAAGCATAGTCGCCTTTTATGGCAAGCACATGGGTTGCTGAAGACCTATTCTATCCCGGATCTTCACTGGTCCAGAGATAGTGGAAGTGATTTAACATTTGACTCATGTAGCTCATTGTGTTTGTATCTGTCACATGTTGTTTCTTATGATTGTAAAGTTTACTGTTCACTGATATCTTTTTTAAAAACTTTGTTATAGTTATCGTGTTGTATGTCCAAATGTTTATATCTTTATATTGGTTGCACTGGGTATCTCTCTTGATTGACTTACGTTGTTACTTAATTTTAAGAATTCCTGTTAAAAGTTATTGTGTTGTTTTCGTAATAACGGTGTTGCTTTTAAAGTGTTATTTGGTTGGAGATATATAATATATCTATATACATGATTTCAGTAAATTTCAATAAAGTAATAAATTGCTGATGAAGTGATGTTTCATTGAAGATATCTAAATATTTATTGTACTACCTATCTATACTTGCATGGACATTACCCTTTTAACATTTGTCTTTTTTAATAATTACGTTGTTAGCATCATTCAATAAATGTCTTCACACAGCTTGAGTGTTTGATGTCCTTTTACGCCACTTGTAATAGTATTCGAATTATACCTCTGCATGTCAGATTTACGTTGAGGAAAGCCCGCAGTGATGTAGGTCTCTGGCGTTTACCAGTTTGGGTCACTCCCAGGACAGGAGCTGAGAATACTTGAAACGTTATCCCAGGGAACAAGCATTTCAACCCACGATAACTAGTGTCTGGCGCCCCACAGGAACGCAACTCAGCACATCAAATTGCGTCAGGTAAGGGGACTGGGTCACCTTTGACTCATCAGATATAAAATAGTTTTTGTCGCTTATATTTTATGGCTTAAAGATTAGGGATGGCACTGTGCAATATATAGTTCAATGTGTGACGTGGTTGATTCAGTAACCGTCCTACAGTTGAGTCTGCCAATCCTAAGTTTGTTGTTTCGAAATCCTGCTTGTGTAAGCAAATGCATCCTGTTCTGATCAAAGTTGACCAATGCGAACCTTCACTGGCTCAAAATACACATTTGAACACAAAAACAGTTAATCAATTGATAGCACGATCAGGGTTATATCGTAAAACATACATAAAAACACGTTCGGTGACCATTTCGTGTGAAATTGATAAAGTCCTTTGAAATCATATGGGAACTATTTAAAGACAAACCTAACGACTTCCCCCTTTTGAGTGAGTGAGTTAAAATTTACAGTCACATCGGCAATATTTCAGCCATATCTGACTTAAACAAGTTTTAAATTCACCATCAGTTCATGTAAATAATAAAAATTCGATAATAAAATGATAATTAACGTTATGAAAAAGATCCTTAATAGCTGTAACGCTGAAATATTCATCCCTTGTGATGGAAAATCTTCCCATTGTGATATTAGGCCAGTAGAAATCGACGTCAAAATAAAATAACCTAGACATTTGTGATAACAGGCCAATTATTGCAGAATACTGTTCTCTGGTGTCTATTTATCATGTACACAAAACCCAAGAAAAATCAAGAGTGGGGAAATATGTTTTTGGGGTGTCCAAAAGGGTCCCAAAGCTTTGTTTTCAGCAAACTACACAAAACAGTTGTAAGAAGATAGCACCGTTGCTATGTAAACAAACAGCTGTCAACTGCCAAGCTCCTGTCAAAGTGGACCAAATCTGGGTATGTATGAATAAAATTGAACACAGAAATTTACCAAATGCATATAAATAACCCTCAGATGCAATATCCACATGTTAAGCATGGACATATATTAAATAAAAATAGAAGAATGTGACTTTGCAACCACTAAGCAGAAACATGATGACAGTGCCAAACTATCAATGTTATATTCTGCAAGTATGATTTTAACTTACAGTTACAAAGTTACATGCAGTACAAATAATAGCCATATACTGGCAAGTTAATTCTGGGCTAGTTTTTACACACATTAGAGTCAAATCAAAGACTTCAAGATCTTTTTTCATGGTGTTACTATAAATAGACTGCAGCCATCTATGTTTACTTTTCATAATTAGTTGTTTATATTGAATTATAACCTCACTACAAGGTACATAGCACTTATTGATATTATACATCAATTATGCTTGCCTAATTGATTAACATTAGTCCCCAAAAGTAATTATGTTTCAAGTTAATAAAAAGCCTGTATTGATGCCGAGGTCAAGGTCAAACACTGCAGAAAATATTTTCTTGACAACAAATTATAGATATGTGTATGTCAAAACCCTTCAGATGTAAATGTACTGTTTTACTTAGAATATCACCTGCAAAAATATTTTTGATAGTGTTATCTTTTATGGAACTATATAATTCAGGAATATTTTACTTATTAGGTGATATTTCAATACATATTTCAAGTGAAAGAGTTTATATTCTCCATTGAAACCCAGTATATCAATGCAGATAGTTTGAGATAATGTTACAAAACTACAAAACATGTGCAACAAACTTGCATGTTAAACAACCAGTAAAGTTTTATGTTTGAAGTTTAGATGAAATATCATTTCATTTCCACTGTTCTTTAAGTGAATATACATAATATGCATTCTATTTATTGATTATTAAAACAGAAAGTTGTTTGTAATTTACCATGTCAAAATATGCTTATTTGTATTTATTTTTACTCCATGCAGATGTTTTGGGAAAATATCGAGTGTACTATGTATCTCAGTAAGTGAAATATATAAGATGTGAAACAGGTTTATATATATTTTCTAAATAATAATTGGCCACAGAATATGTATTACCATGTCCAAATATGCCTATGTTTAATCATAAGTTTAATTGATTTTTTTATTTTCTTTACAGATATGTTTCGATCTCCAACATGACGTGTCATTTGTCACAATGGTTCAGGAGAAGTGAAACTAAGAGGCAAGGGTTTGAACACTCTACTCAAAGTATTAACTCTTTGTAATGATTCTTTACAATCAACTCTTTAATAAATTTTTTTTAACTTTGTCCATGAAAAATGCAGAAAGTCATACTCAGCATAATCGACCATACTGAAAGCTCACAAAATAGACATCAATGAAAATACCCAGCCATGTGTATTGAGATCAGGGAACAGTACTTTAACAACTACTGAACTCACTGCCTTATTTATGCAAATGGGAGTGATTTGGAAGACCTTCAATAACATCCAAATAGAAATTCAGCAATCAGCAATATCAATATTTTCAGCAGAGGGAAAAAAGTATTCTGCAAGAGACCGTTCTCAACTTCTGTGAGAGAAGATCTTCGATGATAAGGCAGTTGATGTTCCAGCTGGTAACATTGGTGCAGTTGAGGCAACATACCACAGACATTGCATGGAGTGTTTTTTGCATGAGCATGAAAGGACAGCAAGGACAAACTCTGAGGATTCAGCAAGAAACATTAAGAACACAGCCTTCAGTTCCTGGTGTGAGCTGCTGCCAGAAAGTATGCAGAATGGAAAGCTGTACACTCTACAGTAGCTGTTGGATCTGTATGCTGCTGATCTGCTTACTGGGATCTCACCCTACAGTCTGAAGCATTTTAAACGCCGCCTCCTTTAGTATTTTGGATCAAGGATCACTATTGCAGAAGTAGAGGGGAGACCAAGTGTTGTGACCTTGACAGACATGAATCATGAATCATGAATCATGAATCACAAGTTGATAATACAGCCCATGAAAATCTCAAACAGCTTCATGTGCAACTGCTTGAACTGAAAGATCAGAAGAAATCACCATCAAGGACAAGTAAGCTGTGGCTGATGTTTATGGACTTTGTTTCCATTGTAAGGATGTTTATAAGAGCAGAGCGCACTGGGAACTGGCAGTTACATCTGAAAGCAACCAACAGGAGGCATGTTACCCCTGTTTGCAGCATCTGGACACAACAACTATGCCAAATTCTGCACATTGTATCTTCAGGATTGTCTTTGTCTGTGCTTGTCTGAAAGTAATTATGGAAGCTGGTCTGTTTACAATCAGAAGAAACCCAAAGCAATTATGGAGTGACACTTAAGGAGAGACATAGTCATAGAGCAATGTCTAATCAGAGCAGGCAAAATTCATGGAGACTTAATCAACATCACCCACAAGGATGCAGCATGAACCAAATAACTGCTCTCTGCACAAATATGACAGGGATGACATTTGGAAAGGTGTTGAAGAAGGCATCACAAGTAGTCACATTTGATTTACCACCATGAAGAAGTGTGTCTGCCTATCAGACGGGGCACAGCCGAAGATGTCATCAATGGAGCTGTGTCAGCGATTACTATCAATAACTCTTGTGAGTGGTCCTCCATCTCCAGATGTCTTCTCATTTGAACTTGCAGCAGTGTCACCAGCTTTCTTCCATGATGATGGATCCATGAGAAAATGCCCAAGTCTGTCCTGGCCAGATATCTGCTTACACATTACCGGTACCACAAAGAAGAAGAACACACACAACACCAGGCGTAGTCGTTGGATGTGCACTTCTCCAGCATATACCATGGCCAAGGATTGGTACCATTGCTGACATATGCAAGATCTATGTTGATAGTGTCATGCACAGAACAACACAGAAGTGGATGACACAGATGAAGCGGATGACACAGATGTCTTGGTGGCACTGATTTATCACAGCAAACATGCAACCAATCTATTCATGAAGTCACAGTAACAACTTATATCTATAAATAGTTGGTTGCAATGGGCGAGCGATCTAAGACGCCAGGCTAGTGATCCAGCGAGCTTAAGGTGCCGGGATCGAGCCCACCTGGAGTCAACTTTGTGTACAGACTCTTTCAGTGTTGTCACAACCCCTAGTGTACAGTACACAACCCTGTACACTTAAAAGAACCCACGAATCTGTTGGTATATGACCAGATGGTGTCCGCATGAATACGTGCAAACACCAAGTTGCGGGTACAGCAACATGCACTAAACTTGGACAACGTACTGTGACTATGTGTCCCAGTCCACCCAGCTGTGAATGGGTTTCTCGTAAGGATGAGAAAGCCACATTAACTTTGTGCGCCTAAATGGCTGCAAGAGTTGTATGGTCCTCAGGGAGTTGAGGTTGAAAAATATGATGTGCCGTTGAGATTGACATCCTATGATCGAGGGAAAAACAACGCGCATTGCTGAGCTAAGCTGGATATTGGCGCTATACAAATATCATATAATAATAATAATAATAATAAAAAAATAAAAATAAGTTTGTGTGAATTTCTGTCTCAAGGACATTAGTTGTGCTTGCTCACTTGTATAGATTTTGCATTGCTGCTTTGTTATTTCATCTCTGTATATCTTCAATTGCTGGTATTTATGTTCTGATGACTTCTGTTGGGGTAATAATTGCGGCCAACTCAGACCACAAGACAACTGGCAGTTACCGTTACCGTTCTAATAAAGATTTTTCTGATCCATAATGTGCACCTGTGTTTGTTTTCTTTTTTATGTCATAACAATCACTGTTGGTATCAACAACGAGACGGTAATTTTACTCAAAATGTTAAAAAAGAATGTTTCTATTAGCTGCAGTGAAATCGTGTGTCCCTCAGATATTTATAACTTCAGCCCGCATTATTCACAGCAATCACTATCATATTCTGTCTACTCACGCCTCGAAATAAAGTGTAACTGACAGAAAATGGATACGTATACATATGTCATAATTAATGGAGCTTGACGATCACATGTGGAATGATACTGTCCAAAAATATTCAGTGTATTATGAGATTGCCAACAGCATCAGTCAGGTACAACAATGTATTTGATAGACAGGATTAACCAGAAGCAAACTGATGTCAAGAAAGGCAAACAGTTTTTGCATCTCACTCCATTTCCTTCACACAGAGTTTTGATCCAAAACTCATTCAAACATTGCAAAAGATTGATGTCAGTGAATGTTTCTTATTGAAATGAGGCAATGTAAAGAGCAAGTTAATGAAATATAACAAAAATTATTGAAACCATAAACCTTGAGATTCACGACCTCATGACAGTAGAGTCAATGGAAGCTGACCTTCTTGATTGTGATATGGCGGCCATCTTGAATTAAAAATGGCGGCCATTTTAAATTCAAGATGGCCGACATCGGTAAATAATTAAAATATTGTACATTTTGTTGAAAGTAGGCTTGTTTATAAATGAAAATACTAACCAGTATGAAGATAAACCAAAAATTTGTTATGAACTATGTAGCCGTGACAAGCGCATTCATGCTGAAATGTGGGTGAAAGGACAATAGACCCCACCCCCAACACCATGCACAAAAAATATATTTCCCCAACCTTGATTTTCTTTGGGTTTTTTATGGTGACCAATAACACCCTTCTGGTCAGGTTAAAACACAAATTTGGCCTGTTATCAGAAATGTCTAGGTTCAGTGCAGTTTCTACTGGCCTATCAAGGGCATTTGGCAGTGATGCACATAAAGAGAACAATTTATGGATGTTATTTTTTTATTTTGAGGAACACCTTTTGTACAGTCAGAAAAGATCTGTATAAATCTCCTGTATAATCTGTTGATATTGACAAACTTAATCATAGGTACATTGACCATTCCGAATAATACAATATGTTCAATCATTTATCAACTATGAACAGTATATGAAATACATTTGAAACATATGCATCTGTGTACTTAATAAAAGGAACAATAAACAATATATTTGCAAGAAAAACATAACGACAAATAAAGTTTACAAGAAATAGAAAACTAAAATGCATCAAAACTCTACTCGCATGCTCTCGTTTTGTCATATTTATCATATGTACATTGAATAATACAGCATGTTCAATCATCTGTTAACTTTGAACACAATATAACATACATTTGAAACTTCCAATCACATATACATCTGTGTACTTAATAAACGTAACAATAAACAATATATTTGTAACAAAAACAAAACGACAAATAAACTTCATAAGAAATAGAAAACAAATGAGTTAAATCTCTACTCACATACTCTCGTTTTACCCTATTCATTCACGTAGATAGATACACAACGTCAAGTTTAGATTAGAACCAGTCTCGGTTATCTGACGTTATGGATTCGATTGTGTATGAAAATGCAAAATAGCAGTTACAAAAATTACAAAGATTACGAGGATAAGCAATGCCTCTAAAAGGGTAAGCATGTTTACCCTAAAGGTAGGAACCACCACATGTATTTGTAATAAGGATGCAAACGCCCTGACAAGTACAATCTATGGAATGAATTGGAAAACTGTGTCAATATATACTACCACACCTGAGAGAAGATATACAGAGAAGGGGCATGGTAAATGATTCTACCTGTATTTTAGCTTTTCAGAAAACAACGATGTGTTTTAGTCTAAACAAATTCATATATAACAGACATGTAAGTGATAAAAGCTATTCTAATTTTCTGTGCGATGTTTTATGTTTCGCTCAAAACGTAGTTGATTCTGTTTAGCAAATCTCTGGGTTTAACATCTGTATACTACAGTCATTTGGTTGTGCATGTGATGAATCATATCGGTTTGTATTCTGATATGTATACACATCAGCAGTTACACATATTCTCTGAATGTTCACGTGCTGGTTATTTAAGATATTTTTAGGTATTTTGGGTATAATGAACCATAATCACGCTGACAAATAAGTACAACATGAATTTTCAAAGTGTTCGAATATGTACGAATTTTACAATACGACACGATAATGTCTCTTAAAATGTTTTCTTAAAACTTCTGATTCATGTTTACTTGGATTAACATTCGAAATTGACATATTTGGCAGTAATGTCGTTGATGTTGATGTCGCAAGGTGTGGAGTTAAATGTAAGTCTCCGTGCACGTGTCTTCACCTGGTGCGACTCGAGCGACAATATCAGGCTCCGCGTAGATGTTCCTGGAGATTGAAGGAGCATCAGCTCCTAGTTCTGCAACTGGCTTCATCTTCCTCCGGCTACAATAATATATTGAAACACATTGTAATGACCATAGTTAGCCTTACGTCAATCTGAAAATACATCCACAAAGCACATATTCTAAAAAAATACCCAGTCTGCATCTTCCTTGTTCGGCAAGACATGATGATTTATTTAGGATAAAGACTCGTGAAGGTCCAGGGTAGAATTAGTCTTCTTGCTTGCCGTAAGACACGACTAACAGAATCGAGTGGTCAGGTTCGCTGACTTTGTTGACACATGTCATCGTGTCCCAGTTGCATAGTTCGATGTCCTTGCTGTTGATGACTGGATTGTCTGATCCATGATTTTTCCATATCCCCGCCAAATAGTATAATGTTGCCGAGTACCGCAATAGTGCCATATATCTAGTCCTGTGTGAGTGTAATCCTCAACAACTGAAGCATGTTACTTGAACAGTACTAGATCAAGACTAGGACCGTGTCAGTGATCTAAAACTTAAGATTCTTCCGAAATTTTCAAAGGGCAATGTCCTTATGCCACGCTGTTTGTCTAGGATGCTAAAAAAAATGAGGACCGGATGGTGAGATTAAACAGATTATCTTGCTCATGCATCCAATCACTACTTCCATGTCCGTGAAGGTACATTTAGTTAGAATGTTGCCATTGGCAGCACCTAGTAATGCTTGCAGTAGTAACTATATTATGTGTCTGTAACGTTGCTATCAGCGATGCTTGCAGAAAGTGTTATCATGTTATTTTTTTAAGAACTGCGATTTACTGTAAGCAGACAAATACTTACGTGTAGAATACATATGCCGCAAAGGCGACCAGGAGAGCCACAATAACGATTCCACAGACTACACCCACAATCACTGCAGCGTTGTTTGGACTGTCAGCTGAAATTTACATATTTGTCTTAGGAAAGGAAGAGATATATTACGTACAAAGGACTGTGATATTTCTGTAGAATTCACACGTCAAGATATACAGACACACTGCCGTGCTAGCAAACGTTTGACAGTCATTACTGAGTGATGTCAACGTCAAGTGCATCACAAAATATACATTGACGTAGTTGCCTTTTTAAGATAAGGCGAAAACCATACTCACTCACTTTAAGATTAAGAATGCCATTTCTATGAATCATGCATTTCGAATAGAAATATTTTTTCTCACGTCTTATACACGAGAGTTTGAACAACGCTTTGACATCATTCATTTTTCAGCGCAAACACACAAAGAGACATTAAATTCCTATAATTTCGCACTTTGATGTTTACACATACGTTTTTTACCCACTTCTACATGATCATTGTTTACAGTGATGTGTTTTAATACCTGTAATATGTTGTAATGTCATTCTGTTCAAGACCCTATTGTAGCGGATGTTTGTATACTTGGCGATTTTTTTACACATGTATCCCAACCCTTGAAGAAATAGTTCTAAAAAGTATTCCTTAAAATATTACAACAAATTCGTCAATAGGTTTGAAACTGCTTTAATAAGCATAACATCAATAAAATTATCAAACAGAAACAAATATCATAACAATATCATTTTAACAAACTGTCATTGTACCTATAAAACTATGACGGATTCGTTTGACCGCGTAATAATACACTGGCCGACTTCGAAGTTGTTTTTAAACAGATCACGGGGCAGAACCCGCAAACCGCGAGAGATTAAACTCTCGTGATAAGGAACAATGCTCGGCAATTGGAAATCCGTTTGGTCGTGAAGAAGCGACATTGCCAAAATTGGGGTGACTTGAAACAGGATCGCTCGCTAAATTGTCATCACCAAATACAGCAAGATCATTGGGGTTCCTTGAAACCGTAGCGGAAATTTGAAAATTAGGTCGCACTGGCTGGGACTTGTTGTCGGATTTGCTGTCGGACGCGTTGTCGGTCGCGTTGGCGGTCAGATTTTTGCAAAACTGTGCTCAGTTGGTGCTTTTTGTTACATACAAAAACAAGTAAGTGATATGTATAAATTAAAAGGAGTGTGAATGCAAATGATTTATTTTGTTTACGTCAAGCTGGACAGCGAGTATCCTGGGGAAAACACGGAAAGTAGTTCCGGCGAAAGTTCACATGACCAAGATCGGCTCGAAAACGTTCACACACGTATGAACGATGTTTACACACGTATGAACGATTTGAAAGGTTCAAGGGAAATGAACCTTGAAATGTAGATCACATGATTGCTCTCTCAGCCAACCAACGTTCGGGAATCTGTGTAAACTTCAAAGTACCAAATTATATGGTTATAAAGGCATAAATAGCACAGCAGAGTAGGGCTGGGACGGGTAGGAAAAAATGGAATCGAGTACTCGCATGTACTTACCCGAATCGGAATCGAGTACCCGGAAATGTAAGGAATACAACGCTTCTGTCAACTTTCTGAATATTCAATTATAGAAAACTTATAAGGGTGTCAATAAGACATTACAATGATCTCAAGCTGTATAATTTACGTCTGTTTAACCAATATAAAGAGTAACACCATTACTTACATTGCTCGTTAAAGGTCACATGCAACGTAAAAGACAACTTTGCAGATTCTGATACCTTTCGGTATGGAGTTACCGAAACAAATTATCAAAAATACAAATTCAACTTATAAAGTTGAAAAATAACGCGATGAAAAACGATTTCAAATGATTTCACTAATTTTCCCCCGACTTTTCGGGGGAAAACGGGTTTCAACAGCTGGGCTGCGCTCATAGCACGTGCGCAGTGAAATAGGTTCGCGCAACTTGGAAGCGGGCTGTCCGGTGAACTCTCGGTGAAGGCTTTGGTGTGAGCTATTTTCTAAATATTTTGTTGATATCTCACAGGCGCAAGCTTTTTATATGTTATAACAGTAAATAAACTGTTTCTGTAATTTCATTTGTCTATTTCACCACACGTTCTTCTTACCGAGTCACTTTCTCAGTTCGATACTTAAAAGCAATGTCATTATTTAGAGTTGACACAATTTCTAACTGTGATATAGATATGTCGCTGTCACAGACAAAACTCAATGTCTTGTTTTATTGACACCTGTGTGTCTGCCTGCCTGTCTGCTAATGACCATATTCAATACACAACTGCGACCACTGACCACATGCAATTTGAATTTAACACCAATCAGGCTATACACCATAAACACAACGCATTGATTTATGGCCCGAGTTTGGTCTCTTTCACATTATGTAATTACACAGGCAGGCAGGTGTGATACTTGAACACATGACATGTTTTGATGTCTGCAAAATGTTATACACAAAAACTGAGCCGTGAGGGCATCTGCAAATGCACCAGCTGTTACACTTGAGTGCACACCCACCCGCTCTGACTGGGTTCGTTATCCCGGCTGCTTCGTTTCTTGGGAAGTAAACCCAAGTACACAATATTGCACTTTGGATTTGCGTTGTACGCTTATAATTTTGTTTATATGTTTTTTCATAACCAGCAATGCATATTATATGTCATGAATAAGTGATAATTTTGTTTTAATTATGTTTGATTTTTTTGGTTGCATTTGACCCTTAAAATAAACTTTTCGTTCCTACTGTTACTGTAACTTGACTAGTCACTGCACATACGCAGATAAATTACAGTCGTTAATAATAACCTCCATTAATCGGACAAAACCAATGATGTAAATGTGATACGTTATGATGAAAACGACAAGTTATTATCTGCCCTTGTCATTACAGAGTTCTCTCCCTTTCCGGGTACTCGATTCCTAGAAATAGGACTCGATTCCGGCTGTACCCGACCCGGATTCGAGTACCCGAGTACCCGTCCCAGCCCTACAGCAGAGGCAACATATACTCAAAGAATGACAGCCTGGGATGTATGCCTATCTCTAACATGTACAGTTACTTTCTGGCCAGGTTTTACAACGCTTACATAGGGATATTTATGGTGACCAAGAGGGAAATTACATTATTGCCTTCTGTTACGTCCGTCCGTGTAAAGGTATTGTCACCACAAACAGCATAAACAGATTTTCTACATTAAGAACAGCAATGTCCATTCTAGCATTTAAGTGGAAATATATTCTTTCACGCCGTTCACACGGTCACAAATCAAAGCATGAAATGGCACTGAGCATTGGAGAGTGGTGACATATAGTAGTATGACAGAGCTTTCTCTTCCGCAGCTCCCCAACTCTTGAACAGTCTTCCCCTATCACTCAGATCAGCACTGGCAACACAAACTTAAAATCAGCTCTAAAGTATACAGAAACTGACTATATCTGTGTTTCTGTCTTTACAACATGTTTCTTTTAACTTTGTACAGCGCCACTGATCACCTTAATGATCGATTTTAGGCACTACAGAAATGAGTGAGTAAGTTAATATTTCAGCCATATCGTGACGAGGACATTTTATAAATTAAAGATGAATATATTTTGAAGATTAAGACCTGTCGACGATGGACAGTAAATGCATTGTTTAACATGTAGTGAGAGAATATTCTACACATTCCTTTTGATACAGGCCTATAACGTATTCTCATCTTTCACATATATAATTTGTCCTTTGACAAGTTTCACAAAGGAGCAAATATAATCTCAGTAATAATAATTTCATGGCGGGAAATACATATAAACCTTTACATGACTGGTACATTATTGACAAAGTTCTACTTGTATACTGATCCAATTCCTTTCCTTCATCTTAAACAACATAGACATCTTTGCAGTATCAAGAGTGGTAATCGTACACAGATATACTACCAGTATAAACACCGCTAGGATGGGCGAAAAGACAGAGAGTGAAAGCATATCAACCATGAAGTTGCTTTGGTTAGCTTCATCTGTGACACAGCTGATCAATCAAACAAGAATATCAAACTGATTCCTCACCTTGAAACATTCCACTGGAATTTAAGTTGCTTCCATTTCCATCTGGTGCAGAGTCCCCTGGAATGATTCGGTAAAGCTTGTCTTGATATGAACGAGTCTTTACAAGTAGTACATATATTCGCTCAGTACAGAAGATGAAGTTGTTTTTATGACAATTTTGGCATTGTTTCACTTTTCAGTTGCCTACTCACATAGATATATAATCTTTAAAAAGTAGTGGAACCTGAACTTTCACAGAGTGAAAACATATCACCCATCAATTTGCTTTTGTTAGTTAAATCTGTGATAGAGCAGTTTTCAATCAATCAAGAAAATCACATTAATTCCTCACCTTGAAACATTCCACTGGTATTTAAGTTGCCCATTTCATCTGGTGCAGAGTTTTCTGGAATCATTCGGTAAAGCTTATCTTGATTCGAACGAGGCATTGCAGTATACTAAGTAGTACATATATTCGCACAGTACAGAAGATGGAGTTGTTTTATGCCAATTTTGGCAATTTTTCACTTTACAGTTTATCACATAGATAGATGTTGTTACAAAAAGTAGCGGAACCTGAACTTTCAATTTGGATAGGAAGTAAAAGCTTATCGACACGCTAATTCAGTTGTTGGTTTTTAGCTTTAAAGAATCATCTTTATATATCTATGGGGACATGTACATGGATAGATTATAGACAAAAGGAAGAGAAATCAAGTGTCCACCTATAATTGAGATAAATGCAACATTGAAATGCAGGATGTTAATCTCTACATATAACTTGTTTGAGTGGCATTTTTAGAAGTTGATACGTACAATATAGAACAAGTATTTATGGATAACAATTTCTTTATTTCGTGAGTGCAACGTTTCTATACAGTGTCACTCTTGCTTGACAACGGTACAAGAATCTGTATCGAAACGTCTCACTCACGAAATAAAGAGTGTCACTCTTGTTCTATATTGTACGTATCAACTTCAATTCGTTTCGATACAGATTCTTGTACCGTTGACAAGCAAGAGTGTCACTCTTGCTTGACAACGGTACACGAATCTGTATCGAAACGTCGCACTCACGAAATAAAGAAGTTGTTTTCCATAAAAACGTGTTCTATATTCTCGAGATATATATGTACATTAGACAAACCTGTATCTCGATATGTCCTAAAACTGTATCCTCCGTTGTATAGGGTCTTTCTATAGTATCCAAGGACAGCAAAGGTAGAATTAGAACGGATGGTTGTTGTGTATCCTCCACCTCTCAATGTTCCCACTTTGTATCTTGTACCTGACAGATTCTTCCATGTCACGGGAGGGATGAAAACTGTAGAGACAGTGTCATGGGTTTGTTGAACGTCCACATTGTTGTTTTCTTGGTCTGTCAATATCTGCATGGTACCTGGGGCTTCTTGCGTTGTTAACTTGGAGTAGAGGCTCACAGGGGGCACTACAACTAACCCAGCATCACCGCCAAGGTATTTATTAGCACACAATGTCGCCATGGCTGGTCTTGTGGTGTTGAAGTAGAACGATTCCAAATGTCCATATTCTTTGCGATACACTCCAAGTTCACCCACTGATATGATATCACCGTCATCAAACATGATGCTGGTGTCACTGTGGTCAGTAACAACTTGAAGTTGGTATGAAGAGGCCGATAAGTATCGTTGAAGGTCATAATCATAGATAGAGAAAATATATTCATTTCCATAATGCTTCACAGGCAGTAATTGCTCGAAAGTTTTAAATACGTCATACATGTATGTTCCACTATAGACAGCTATTGTCTCCGTTGACATAACGATGGTTCCTGTCATATCAGATGTACTGTTTAAGGATAAAGTCTCATACCCAAATAATCTGATACTGAGAGTGTCCCCGTTGGTGTACTTCTTGCCATTATAGGCAACGTAGCCTTCCAGTCTAAAGATGATGGCAATATCCGCCATCTTGCTGTGTGTGGCTATCAGCAAGACGGACATGTAACGCGGTGTGCGACAGGAAGACATGATGTATTTCGTGCCTAGAGCCGTCACAGGAAGGGGAGAGAACGAGGTTTCATAGTTCAGGTTACCTTTGATCTGAACAGCATCATCCCTGACCAACACAAGCACAAGAATTACTGTGTAAGCTTGGACAATGGGGTAAAAGTAGTCTGTGTTGTATGGATTAAAGCACCGGGACCAGACCCGGAACCTAGAGTTTAGATCCTGTATCTGCCATTGACCTCCATTCTCCCAAGCACTGGCGAGTATCCGAGGATCTAATCTGTGGTTGCCCTTAGCCAGTGCCATCAAGTACGTTGGACCTGTAAGTCATAGTAATATTTATGTACTTGATATCCTGATAACTAAATTTAACAAGGTTATCACAATATCTTTCTCTGACACATAAGAATGATTGGGCGGGTTAATTCAAAGCAAAACTCACTAACACACAATAGAAACAGAGAGCATGTCATTGACATAGGTCAGTGAAGCCATTATCAACATCGAAAGTACAGTGAATGTCTTATAACCTTTTGAAAATTAGTTTAGTAACGCCATGGCATGTAAGCAAATTGTTGGAAGCAATTTCAAAGTGATACAGGTTTTAGATGTATGGATTCAACAAATACGCGGAGATGTGGTACTGACAAAGATGCGTCATTATCATGCTGAATCTATACTTGACAAAATAAGTTAGGGATATTGGTATTTTTATCATTATCATTTTATCTGTATGTCAATTAATTACGGAAGCGTAGTAGTGCCACGGTGAATTTTTTTGGGGGGTCTCACTATCTCCTACGTAGTACTTAATATCTCTTACGTAGGACTTAACATCTCCTACGTAGGACTTAGTATCTCCTACGTAGGAGTTAGTATCTCCGAAGTTGGTATCTCCTACGTAGGACATAGTATCTCCTACGTAGGACTTAGTATATCCTACGTAGGACTTACTATCTCCCACGTAGGACTTAGTATTTCCTACGTAGGACTTAATATGTCCTACGTAGGACTTAATATCTCTTACTTATGACTTAGTATTCGCCACGTAGGACTTAGTATCTCCCACGTATGACTTAGTATTTGCCACGTAGGACTTAGTATCTCCTACGTAGGACTTAGTATCTCCTACGTAGGACATAGTATCTCCTACGTAGTACTTAATATTTCCTGTAGGAGATGATCGATATACGTTTATATGGATTAATTTGAAACAGTCGACTTAAAGCCCCAGACACGCACATAATCTCCTGTTTTACTGTTTAAGTCACTGTAAGAGTCTACAGTCATTCGTTTCATTGACTATTAGAGTCTACAGTTATGTGTTTCATTTACTGTTAGAGTCTACTATCATGTGTTTCAATTTACTATTAGAGTCTACTGTTTCCTCACTATTAGAATCATGTGTTCAACTAATTGTTGCACATTAGTACTGTGATGGACCGACTGTTATACTTTACTGCCTTGCTTTCAGTTTGCTCTACTATTACGCGTTGCAGTTAGTTCACTGTTATATGTTGCACTTTGTTACACTTTACTATTATGCATTGGGTATTTCAGAGGTCGTTGCACATGAATCATAATCTGCGTGTACAGACGTGTCTTAGACTATAGGTGGCAATCTGTGTGCACGTATCCCCTTATATTTATACAAATAACTATAGTGACAATTCTTTCCCTTTTTGAATTTCGTATTGTTTTACGCCGCAGTCAACACTTGTCCAGTCAAGTCAACCTGTAAACAATTACGAATAAAACCCAAACGAGCGTTGCATCCGATCCAGCCTAGCCTTATAAAGACAAGAAACAACTTGCGGAGGTCGTGTTATAACCCGAGTTTCATATCACACCCCAACCATCCCACCCACCTCTGTCTGTGTGTGTGTGTGTGTGTGTGTTTGTGTGTGAATAGATGTATGTATGTTAGATTAAACATAACCATACCCAAACCTCCATAACTGCAATTAGAACAGGGTCCACGTCACCCTAACGTAATACACACACAATAACACTGAACAGTAACACTGCGTTAGTGTCATGAATATTCACTGACTCTCATTTCGACTATCTAACGTCCTGCATAGCCAAAAAGATCTCAACTTAATAAGTCCTACGTAGGAGAAAGTAAGTACGTAGGAGAAAGTAAGTCCTACGCAGAAGATAATAAGTCCTACGTAGGAGATGCTAAGTCCTACGTAGGACTTAGTATCTTCTACGTATTTTCCTACGTAGGAGATGCTAAGTCCTACGTAGGAGATACTAAGTCCTATGTAGGACATATTATCTTCTACGTAGGACTTAGTATCTCCTACATAGGAGATAGTGACCCCCAAAATAAATTTCACCGTGGCCCTACTACGCTTCCGTAATTAATAAATAGATCATTATTCTTTTTAATTTACATGTATCCCTCACTATGTTTGTCCAGTATACCTCCCACAGCGGTGCTTCAGACATCTGGATCGACCAGGAAAACATAACACACATGTACAAATTATAGAATCTGGGTGTGAACTTATATTCAAGACATTATGAGCTAATAACCATAACATAATTAAGGAAACTTCCACATACCTGTATAATGTACTGGTTCATCTACAGAAACTTTGTAGCAGTTTTTATAGACCGATCCGTTATAGAAGGACAGAACTGTGAAGGGGAAGTCGCTGGATATGAATGTAAATGAATGTCCGAACAGTGAATGTGACTGTGACGGTACCAGTGTGCCAACTTTGTATCTGCTGCCCCTCATATCCAACCATGTCAGACCATCGTTTACCTCCTTAATCAACACCGTTGCTCTCGTGTCAGTTAGTATTTTTAGTTTTACACGAAGATTGTTATGATATAACCAGACTCCTTTGTGTGTGACGTACGAGTGTACAGGTGGTACAGTTGTGAAGGCACTACTGTAACCATCTGCTCGACTGAGTGTCACCAGTACCGGGCGTGTGGCGGTGAAGTGAAGACTCTCTCCACGTTCAAGTGAGCGGTTATAGAGACGACGCTCGCCAGTAGAGACTGTGGCTCCAGAACTGAAGGTGACCTGCACGTGGTTGTGTTCACTGATGATCTGGAGCTCCAGTTTGGTGTCATCTACAGCAACAACATACTCCTGTCCGTAGTGCTTGACTGGCGGTAGTTGGTCATACACAGTGTACTTAGAGGCATATTCAATACCACTATAGACGGCTACGCTGTGTTCGCTGTTAATGACCGTTCCGTTCAAATCATATGGTGTAGATATCCTAAAAGTTTGATACGGATTGAGTTTAAGCGATAATACATCGCCGTCACTGTAACGGTGATTGGTAAAGTCAATGCTTCCTCTATCCATTCGAAAGAATATATCAACTGTAGTGCTCTTCGTGTGTGTAGCTATTAGTAACAAGGATCGATAACCACTGATTGGGGAGAGACCTGAAGGTAAAATGTACTTCGTTCCAAGGGCAGATACTGGAAGTGGAACGAATACACCGTCAGCATCTACCACAATGTCTATCTCTTCGTCACTTGCGCTAACAACGATAACTGCATTTTCTACATCACTCGTGATTTGCATTTTATCACCTATCAGGTGTGACCCATACCAGAAAGGATAAATAGCAAGTGATGTTCTATAAGCGAAGTGTGGATACTTGATCTCCACAAGGCCCCCAGTTTCTCCTACTGTGTACATGATGTTCGAGTAGTTTCCTCTATATGCCACTGCCACCAAGTAGTCTTCACCTGTAAAGTCAATTCAACATGAAATTACATCCACGCATATAGTCTTGATCATGTAATTGATGGACTATGATCAACTTGATGCGCAAAACACAAAATAACTGTGTCCCACCATTCGCGGGGTCAATAATGACACTGCTTGAATGATATTTGGCAAGAATCCACAAAGTGTCTGTGTCAGTGCCAGTCAAATAATCATGTTACCCATTGCTCTAAACCACAGCGCCTTTGTCACTGCTGTAATCTTAGTGTTCGTGGTAATATCCACCAGGCACCAGCTTACATCTCAGGCCTGCAGATACTGCACTAAGCTACTCAAAACGTCCCAAACAATTCCGCTTCAACCTCTGTATAGTCAGCAAGTGGAAATCTAGTGGAGACAACTTGCTTGGTCAGACCACTTGAACCTTTGGCATTTTCAAGTGCTTTCTGGTCCCTTTATGTGTAATAAATCTTGGTGGATTGACGTGTTAAGTAAATCATTATCTTGTGGCTATAACCCATTTTTGAATTTCTGACTGTAAGTTAATTAACGTAATAACCAATGGTTGTTACATTCCTTCAATAGCTGCACGGAGCTGTATATGGATGCGAGATAGTAAAACATGTATACTGTAATAAAATCAATTACAGGACAAGACAATAATACTCTGGTTATTGTCCTAGCAATCAAACTAAAATGATTCGTCTAATAGGCAATAAATAGTCCTTTTGAATCAGGGATCTTAATGATCATGACGCGCACCTAAGGAGGAAGCTTTTGAAATTTAAATCAATGATTGATCAGTACTCTCTGTACATAACCCAATGCTAACACAAATTATAAAGGGGTCTCGTTTACATTTCATTGAACTTGAATATCTGTTTTAGTATCTACCCGTGAAGATCTGGTTTAGACTTATCTTTTTCGTGAGAAGCGACAAGCGGGATCGGGTGGACAGGCTCGCTGACTTTGTTGAACATGTCATCGTATCCCAATGAAGTAGATCGATGTTCATGCTGTTGATCACTGGATTGTCTAGTTCAGACTCGATTATTCACAGACCACCGCCATATAGCTGGAACCTTGCTGAGTGCGACGATTAACAACAACCAATCCAATCCTAAAGTATCTAGTACCTAAAGTATCTAGGTATGCGTTTTAAGACAGACAATAGACACGTCAGTGCTATCGTCTCCTTAATGTGAATGTTGTTTTTTCGATTCTTCACACAAACCTTTAAACTAACTTTTCCTTGTCTCCTTTATTGCGGTCCTGCAGATTTTAAAGAAGGGTTGATGTATTTTAAGTGGTTGATTTGAGGAGAAGTGATGTGAAATTCTAGTGAGTCGGGTTTTACGCCGCTTTTAGCAATATTCCAGCAACATAACGGCGAGGGTCACCAGAAATGGGCTTCACACATTGTACCCATGTGGGTAATCGACCCCGAGTCTTCGGCGAAAGCTTCAACCACTAAGCTACCAAATCACCCATTCTTGGAAGAAGTTGGCGGTCACGCAACAGTCTGAAATTGGGAAAGAGGAGGACCTGCCCGTTTTTACATTTTGTGCAAATGCCAGTTTTGAAACACATGACATTTATCCCCATTTAACCATGGCCGTTTTAAAAACGAACTCGTCTGTGAAAGGGGCAGTAGGTGTCTTAATTAGTGGATTTTCATAACATTGTGACGTAATAAAACAAACAACTATAGTCTGTCATTACATTTTTTACGAGGGGGACCTCTTGCTGGTAGAACACCCAGATTTTAAAGAAGGGTTGATGTATTTTAAGTGGTTGAATTGAGGAGAAGTGATGTGAAATTCTAGTGAGTCGGGTTTTACGCCGCTTTTAGCAATATTCCAGCAATTTAACGGCGAGGGTCACCAGAAATGGGCTTCACAAATTGTACTCATGTGGGTAATTATAAAATTCTAGCACGGTGGGTGCACATCGATTTTGAACGTATTCAGATCAAATCCGCTAAATCTTATCGATATATAATGTTTAATGTAAAACCGATCAACTGATAGTCTTTGATCTTCGTAGCTACACCTTGAGTAAATGATTTTCAAAAACATATTTACTTTGTTAAAGCGTCACTATCATATTGATGATACATAGAGAGTATTAACCGAGTGTGTTTCCGTATCATTGATATCGTATGTTAGGAATAGAAATTGTACTTATACATATCTTCTGTTCCTTAAGTATGATATTAACACACGAGGTTAATAACCTCTTTATCATATAATGTTATTCCTAAAATAACTTAAATTAATATGAGGAGAATCGAGCAGTCGTGTAAGAGTACTAAGCGGTACACTAAGGTGAAGTTCGTTTGTGACGGCGGCATATTGTTGTGACTCGTCGCTAACATAGTGCAAACATAACTCTTGCTTAAAATAAGATCTTTCCGTCTAAAAAATCAAACTCGGGCAGTTCACAACAGAAAATATGAAATTCCATTCTAAACAGTAAGTAGTTTGTGTACTGGCCTAATTTGCATATTTATCAGATTTGGATACCAAGTTTACCAGATTGCTTTATTGCACCGATAACACCCTCCATTATATGATAAAGTGTATAAACGTAGATCCAGGGAGAATAACAAGTGTTACTTACCCTTGCCGGTCTGCAGCACCGTCAAAAGAAACACCAAACTGAAGCCCTTGTAAACCATCCTCTCCATGGACTGTTCCAGTTTCCTGACAGAACCAAAAAATGAAGTTCCCAGATTTTTGCTGAAATGTCTGGTGGCTAAAATCAAATCATTGCCCGAATTATCGACACAAGGGCTCTTTACAACACCATGATTTTACATCCTATTTTACAGGGGACTCCTTTTGTCAGCTAAAATATATCACATATCAATAAGTCTTGAAATGACGCTAAAGGATTAGTTTCTTGCCACTTCGTGGACGCGCACAAGCTGGTTAACATCCACTGGTTTCCTGGCTTAGACAAATGACTCTGCTTACAGGCTCTTCAAAGGCTGGAATGAGTTTGAATTTCGCTACAAGTTTTGTTCACACGTGCACCCAAATGATCTAACTAAGGAGTATCACATGCTAACCTCAAAGCATATAGATTTAAAAGAACAATTTGATGAAAACACTTCCATTCAGTATCAACAGGAATGGCCTTCGTTGAAAAAGTAGCAAACTAGACCATTGTCAACATTTTGGAAAGGAAGCGCCATATTGCCAACGGTTTTGAGTTCTTGATCCTTTGAAATTAATCAGCAGGTTCCCACCCAGACTTGTTCAGAGAAAGGTTGAACAAGTGTAATCTGCTTCGAAATATCAAACATTATATCAGTCGTTATACTGAGATAGACACTGTCTTCTTAATTTCTTTGTCAGTTTGATTACTAATTGTTTAATGGTTTCCCATAATCACGTTTGCTCTTTCAGAATTTCTTTGAAGCCATATCATCATGGTTTTTCATCGTGCAGCCCGTCGACAACGCCTCATACAGGAAACCGGGCCATTTTGCGGAGGCTCTGTCATGGTATGGGTATGCTGTTCATGTGACCGCAAGCTTGACTTGGTTACAGTTCGGGGTGCATGTAATGGACAAAATGACCAAAATGCTATTCTGGTCGATATGTTGTGTCACTTATGGAAATCACCCACTGGTTGTGTGCCTGTGTTCAACAGAATCTTCATGACCCGATTCATGTCAACTCCCCCAGTTGAATATTAGTTGTCGGATCTGGAGCACAAGGAGGCCACTTGCTATTGTGATCCGTATAGGGGAAAGCTATTCCTGGTGTTGACAGGAGCTGGTGACACTGACTCTGTGATGTGAAGTCATTAAGACACTTCACTCCACTATAGTCCGTTTGGCTCCAAATCGGACCGATGAATCGCAATCTAACTCGAAAACTACTAAACATATAATACTCAATGACACACTGATCACAATCAAAACATCAGACCAACTCTGTGATTTCCTTTCAGAATTTATGTCCTGGAAATATTACAGTTGTTTAATAAACTATCATGACAATCTTGACACAGTTCATCATTTGTTGCGAGGGAGGGGTGCAAAGAGAGGAACAGCCAGGTGTGCGAGAAAGGACGGAGCTGGCACAGCACAGGTTAATGAACCAATGACTTTGTCGGCACTTGTGCAGGTGCTTCGCGTACACCTGGCTGTCAACTTGTTTGGGTGGTATTTAGACATTGGTGTGATGAACAACGAGGAGAGTTCTATGGATAGACAACTTCTTTAATACCATATGAGCGACTTTTCGGTGTAGCTACTAACACCGTTACCAAGCAAATGATGTACAATACTGGATGCAAGGTGTATTTATATACATAGTAAAGTTGAACAGTAAGTGATTGATGTTTACACAATTAATGAGGTTGATGTACAAGGTTGGGGGATGTTTACAGAAGCCAATAGTTATACATTAACAGAGTAGCTATGGGGGATTATTGGGAGGAAGTCGATTGTTCCTCCCCCTTGCAGTCCTCCCCCATAACAAATAGTGAACTGTATCAAAATTTTAATGATGGTTTTATAAACTGCTTTTTTTATGTTTAGGTCATAAAGTCTGCAAAAAAATCACAGAGTTAGTCTGATGTTATGATTATGATTCGTGTTTCATTGAGTATTCTATGTTTAGTTGTTTTCGAGTTAGATTGCAATTCATCGGTCCGATTTTGAGCCAAACGTACTATAAGACACTATCCTTCTCATCACTGCCAGCTAACATAGATATTTTACCCACATATATTCTTCTTCAACAATCCGGGGCGGTGGGGTAGTATAGTGGTTAAAGCGTTGGCTCGTCGCGCCGAAGACCCGGGTTCGAGTCCCCACATGAGTACAATGAGTGAAGCCCATTTCTGGTGTCCCCAGCCGTGATATTGCTGGAATATTGCTAAAAGCGGCGTAAAACCAAACTCAGTCAGTCAGTCAGTCTTTAACAATCCCCGACGTCATTAATACATGTATATTCTTACATGTATCTCATCTCAAATTGTTTAAACAAATTCCACGTCCTCTACAACTAGGCATATAAATGGTAACATTTACTCCCGACTCCCGTACCCCGATGCTTAGGCTTTTGATCACTCAGTAGTCAGGTTCAGATTCAATTATTTATAACAGACTGCTGCCATATACCTAGAATACTGCTGAGGGCGGTGTTAAACAACAAACTACTACTACTACTACTACTATTACTACTACTACTACTACTACTACTACTACTACTACTACTACTACTACTCATTGTGCGTAAGGTCGAGGGTTCGATCCCCGACCGCGTCATACCAAAAGACGTAAAAATATGGTACTTGCTGGTCCCTGCCTTGGGCTCGGCATTAATGGGTACAACAAGGTACAACAAGGTAAAACAAGGTACAACAAGGACTGGTCGGCTCGGAGTCAGTATAATGTGTCTGAGTGGGGTATTCATGCTTCACTGCGGCATGGTATCCCTGTGGGCTAGCACTATAAAACCAGCTTAAGTCTGGGCTAGTACAAGCAGCCGCACATACACATATATGCACGTCGTCATATATTCTCAAGCACGACGTTAAACCCAATTCCACCACCACCACCACCACCACCACCACCACTACTACTACTACTACTACTACTACTACTACTACTACTACTACTACTACTACTACTACTACCATAAACACCTTGCTATTATTTTATGTCAAGATATGAAATGGATTAAACTGAAAACAGCTAGATTATTGCTGGTTTTGAATTGTTTTTCAATGAGACATGGTTTATATAAAATTGTCCATCTTACTTACTTTCTCAGTAATGAAGACTTTCTCCTACACTTGCCTGATTCAAGTGTGTTAACGTTAACCTGGACGATAATTTATCCCGTGTTACTGCTTATCTGGGGACAGAAGAGCAAAATTTTCTTCATGCTTATTACATGTACTTCTGCAGTTCTCAAAGCAGGGATTGTGGACACCTGACACATTTATACTCAAAGTTGTGCGAAAATATATCATGTCAACAAAACAGATGTGACTGACATTTTTGTTTCAGCTTGTATTAATCTACAATTTGTAATTTACATTTGTTGTACTGTTCCCAATCACTCACCAGATGAATTATATACATCACTCATGACAGTGTATGTAAGTTTATGGAAGGATGATTTCCATGAAAGTATAGCAAACCCGTGCAGATCCGGATAGGAATTGTCATAAAAGGCGACTAACATCGTATCCGATCTGCGTTAAACAATGCTCATGATGCTGATCACTGGATTGTCTGGCCCAGACGCGATTTTTAATATTTTTATTAATTTTTATTTACTTTCTGCTTGTAATTATTTAGTTTAAATCAGTAAAATTGGACTGAATCAATTAGGATTGAAAGTGCGTCTGATTTAATTACCGTTGAACAAACAAACAAATCATTGATTACACTGTTCAATATTCACATATATGTTCATGGAAAAGGTGTTTTACGGTGGACAACCGTTGCCCAGTTCAACTGGCCTTTTCATGTCAAAATGATGTGTTTTAAAACAACACAAAACGTGAATAAAGCTGGAATATGGCTGACAGTAGCGTTGAACAAACTAACATAGCAAAAGACCTTCTTTCTAAAACAGAAAACAATATATGCATACCTATGCAGTTACATGAAGCTATGCATATGATGAGGGCTCATCAACACTGTTGTTTTACAGGTAACATATACAGATTATTATGTGATATCGAAATGTATGTAGCTGCCAGACACACACACGATCCTGTCAGCTTATGCTTTAAAAGTAACGATGGGCGTTGCTCTGGTGATGTATACTATCGATGACAATGCTATGAAAAAAAAAATTGTAATCGCAAGTTCTTGGAGTTGTCTATTGCAAATATATGGCTTGTAACCAAGTAGTGAAGGCCGCCATTTGTCAGACCTTATCTGGGTCAAGGTTGAAGCGTAGCACAGTAATCAAAGGGAGCCAGGCTGTTGTATCAGTACATAATTGCTTCAGCTCTGTGAATATATCCTGCACTACCGTAAGACACACACACAGACACATACACACACATAAGGAGGCTGACGGACACACACACACACACATACAGAGACTCGAACACACACAAATGCACATGCACACACACACACACACACACACAGACGCAAGCACACATAATTATCCTGCAAGAATAAAAAAGTATGACTATTTCTTTCAATAGTTTAAAACTGATCCACGTTAACAATATACCGTAACATGTCTGCCACCTCTAACAGGTCAAAACAGTTTTCGCACATGACCGTACAATGTCCCCGTCGATCATTCCAACCTTTACATTTCTTCCCATATTTCTGAGAATTGCGAGTTACAAAAGCGGATACTTACATGTCTCGACTGCGATGGCTGCAATATCAGAGCCAAGGCATGTGTCACAGCACAGAATGCGTTCGGCTTAGTACATGTGTATGAGCTGTTATGCAGTTATTCTGGTTACCACCAGTCTTTCATTGTCGCAGCGTAATCTGTCCCCACCCGTTAAGTATTTCAATTGTTAACCCTGATCTCACCTCCTATTCAAATGTCTATTGATCTCACATAAAGAAATATGACAAATGCGCCTCGCCTCAGTGAGCCTTAACGTTGCATAATGTAGAAGTCACGGTTCATGTTAGTTGTGAACACAATAGGCGCATGCATACAGATGTCGTAAAATATTCAGACAATGTAGATTGCATTAGTCATGTGCCGAAGGAAGGAGAGCGGAACACAAATAAGCAAGATATCGTTTTTGTTCGTGAACACTTTCATTGATCAGTTTGTATAAAATTCGCCTCTCTTTTGAAGTGCTTGACAGCCGGTACAAATGGCGATTTGAATTCAATCCAGAAATGAATATGTTTCAAACTTCGTGACCACAGTGGTGGCCCAGTCCTCTAATGCGACACAATTTGTCGTGCAGAGTTGCATCCCTTGGGCGCGCCAGGCACAAGTGAATACCTGGTCGTTGTATATCGAGGTGGTTCAGCACCATGCCCGTGCTTGGGACCGTCCCAAAAGTGGTAAACCTGTGAGATCTACATCACTGTGGGCTTTCCTTAAAGTAGATCTGATATGCAGAGGCACAATTGGAATACTCAAACACTAAAGGAGCCCCAAACACTCAAATGAAGACGTTTATTGATCAGTTGTATACAATTCGCCACTCTTTTGAGTACCTCACAGCTGTCACAAATGGTGGCTTTAAAAAATTCGATACAGAACATGTTTCAAACTTTGTGATCACAGAGGTGGCCAACTCCTCTACTGCGACACAATTTGTCGTGCAGAGTTCCATCCATTGTGCGCATCAGGAACAAGTGAATAGTTGGTCGTGGGCTCAAATGCCTGTTCACTGGGATTGTATATCGAGGTGTTTCAGCACCATGCCCCTACTTGGGAGTGTCCCAAAGTGGTAATGTGTGAGATCTACATCACTGTCACAACCAAGTTGATTAAAACCCGTAGTCCAGGCGAGAGCGAGCGAAAAAGTGTGTATGAGCATGGGCGTGCGCGCGGGAAAAGCATGCAGCACGTGCGCTTGTCCTACATAGGCTGGTTAGTCGGTTGTCTGGGTACGCAGCGAGTTTAGAGAGCGTCCATGTCATATTTGATCGTTTGGACGTGAGTACTTTTATGTTTTATCATTAGAATAAATATTGCTTAGATTCTATATTTGTGCAACATTTCTTAGTCACTTGGGCGTAATATGGAAGTGGTAGAGTAGTGTTTATGGTTTCTGTTATTTGGTTAGAATGTTTAATTTTGTCATTCTTTGCAGTGAACGTGAGGACGATTTTTGTGAATGATTTTTTGAGTATGTTCGTGGAAATTGTATGATTTGCATTGTGTGAATTGAATGACAGCGTTATACTACAATTCGTGTAATTTGTAGTTATCGTGAATGTTGAAGTGTTTGTAATAGTCAATTACGTAATATCACCATAATAACGTTGAAGATATACATGTATTGGTATAGTTTCGGAGTGTAAGCACTATAATGTAGTAATATAGTGAAATGTAGTGCTGTGTATTTAGTATTCACTCCAAATGTTACAGCCAAAGCCTACGGATGGGCGTGTATGTGCAAAGTCGCCACAACGACTCAGTAGAGGACGCTTCGTACATGAGCAGGCCTAGCCTGTAATGGGAGCATGATGGCGATGTGAAAAAGTAGAGGGCGCTTCGTCACGGCGTGAAGACGATGTCCCACGGGAGTCTTGACCTTGGCCAGGTCTCGTGTTCGTAACCCTGGGATGTTCAAGCCGGTTGCCGCCTGAATCAAATACCCTTCTTACGCTTGAGTGTGTACCGAACCTGGAGAGGATCCAGAGGCATAGATGTCGACGCATCTGACTCCTGTGTGACCTTCATTAGGTCGGGGAGAACCGCAAAACGACCTATAATAGTTAGATCGAGCTATAGTAGTTCAAACGAGCTATATGCCTATAAGTCGATCGAGCTATAATAGCACATAAATGGAAGAGGCCCTTCAACAACAACTTTCCGCACTGCGGTCATGGCATTGCTACACACGACTGGAATCGTCTTACCCATATTTGAAGCGACTTGACCGCCGTGATATTGCTGGAATATTGCTAAAAGCGGCGTTAAACTAAACTCAGTCAGTCAGTCAGTTGAAGCGACTTGCACCACAAACCCGAGCGTTTGTGATATATGAGCTGCTAAACTACCTAACCCTATGGACAGTTACACTTGGGAGACAATATAACACACATGAAAACTGAAAATATACCCCAAAACTTGGAGTCCCACTTCGCGAACAGCTGAACATGATGATTGCATGACTTCCGGTTTGGAAATAGTACTCGTTACACGTGTATTTTTTTGTTTTCCACTACCGTTAGACGAATAAACAAAAAGCTATGCAAGCCCAGTGTGGGACACATTTATCCGTCGCGCGAATTCTGAATCTGTTGCGTATTGATCAATAAATAAGGTCCATCCTTGTTTTGTATCGCATCTGGATGTGTTGTCGTGAAATTGTTTGTGTATTTAGTCGTATGGTCATTGCAACCCTTCGGAAGTACTTGTCATTGGTCACATTCACTCATTCCATGCAATATGTTACCCTTGATTGGTTATCACCATAATGTGGAATGCACTTACATAAGGCTAAATGTATTGAATGTGTATTCTTTCAATTAGTACTATCTGCACTCAATTTGTTGAACACTACTTCCTTGGGAATGGGTAAAATGCAAGATTGACCCGTATGTAAGTGCATTACACATTATGGTGAGACGTCTGCATGCTTCCAGTTTCAGTGAGCAACTGATGGGGAGAGCTAGAAAACCTCGAATTTATATAGCTGGGGTTGATGACGTCACTTTGACGCATCTGGTTCGCACCGGTTGCATCCGGTTCGCACCACTCCCATCCTGACTCAACAGGGCGATAGGCTAGTGTGACGTCATGGGTATGTCATCATTCCTATAAATAACCAATGAGCTCATGGTGTGCACTGCCACGCTTAGGACGACCTATTGTGACGTCATAGGGTGACGTGACCTATATAAACCAGGCTCAGCGTGGGTCATACCAGTTCTCACCATGCCGTCACCAAGAATGAATGAAGATGAACTTGAAGAGGAGCCTGTGCCCGACCAGTTGGAGCGTACAACCCAAAGAACAACCAAAAAATTCTGGACTGGTACCCAGCGCTACAACCTGACGTTCAATCCAGCTTGGCTGCAGCGTCAACAGCCTGAAGACCTTGCCGTTGTTCTCAGAGAACAGTTTGATGCAGTGTTAGCAGATTTGAGAGACGATGTGGGCGGCCAGGATGGTGATCGCGTGGGATTGGCCCTGGAACACCCAGCCCTGGATTCAGACATCCGAGTCCCTTTTCAGCGGATGGGTGACCTGCAGGGGGAACACATCATGGCCCAAGTGGAAAAAGTACAACAAAGCAACCACGATTTACATATCGATGACACCATGGACATAAACTTACTGCATGTAGAGGATCCTGACCGTACAGGTGAGAGACACGGCCGGCCAAGGCACCTCGTTGGCTTAAACACTTTCCTGGAAAAGAAACAATGCATCGTCCAAATCAAGAATGAGGATCAGCTCTGCTTTGCCCGTGCCCTGGGCGTGGCCAGTCACCACAAACACAAACCCGATCCTGTGACCAAAGAATGGACGAAGGAATGGCGATACATACGTGACGAACGAAGACCAGCGCAGTTGAAGGCTGCCAAGGGCTTGTTTCATCAACTCAAGATCCCCGAAGGTCCTTATACAGGACGTGCCACGTGGGAGTTGTTCAGTCAACGTTTGGCCCCTTACTATCAGCTCAAAGTCTACTCCCAAGATGTGATGAATCGGCTCCTGTACAAGAGTGAAGTGGCTCAACCCACCAAGATCCTTCACCTCCATCACCACCATCACCATTACGATGTCATTACATCCATGACTGCCTTCACAGGTTATCCCTACTATTGTGAAACTTGTGACCAAGGATACAGTACCCCTGAAAATCATCGCTGCACCCGAGAATTTCAATGCCACTGGTGCCAATGTCTTGGATACTGTGGCGACGTGGTCAATGAAGGGCTCTCCTGTCTCCAATGTGCCGGATGGTTCCGAAACTCGTACTGCTTTCAACGCCATCGGACGGCCTCCGCCAAGCATCCCAGCACCTGCTCCACCATCCATACGTGTCATCGATGTCTGGCCAAAGTCAACGTGAGAAAAATCCAGGGCATGGCCAACCACCAGTGTGGCACGAATCGTGACTGTAAGATCTGCAAAGAACCCTTGAAACCCAACCACCAGTGTTACATGTCCGTCATCGAACCACCGAAACAAATTGAAGACGGTGAAAAAATGGATGAAGACAAAGAACGGCAACAGCGTCAGTTCATCTTCTATGACTTTGAATGTACTCAAGATCAAGGGACTCATTTTTCAAACTTGTGTGTGGTGCATCTAGGATGTGGAAAATGTATTTCCAAGGCCTCGGATCAACTGTGTGACAAATGTCCCTGGCGTAAGGAAGGAGAAGGGCCTAGCCGCATCACAGTGTTTCGGGGATCTACGACCTTGAAGGACATGGGCAACTGACTGATGCGTCTGGCGGAAAAGAAAGAGAAGCAGGAGAAGAAACGTAAGGCATCCCAGCAGCAGCCGTCAGGGCGCACCTCCAAACAACCCAAACTGTCATCACCAGAAGCTGATGATGATGATGTAGAACAAGACAACAACGACAAAGAACAAGACGACGAAGATGACATTTCCCCTACAATTGATGATGACGACGTTTTGGTCATTGCTCACAACTACCGTGGGTATGATGGACACTTGCTCCAACAGTACTTCCATCAACATCTCGTGAAAGCACCCCAGGTCACACTTCGAGGGAATCACATCTTGCAGATGACCGTGGGACGTCTTGTTTTCAAGGATTCACTCAACTTCCTCACGATGGCTCTGAAGCAGTTTCAAAAAACGTTTGCATTGACGGAACTCAAGAAAGGCTACTTCCCTCACTTCTTCAACACCGAAGCTCACCAAGGCTATGTGGGTCCATATCCTCCCATGTCTACCTACGATCCTGACAGTATGTTTCTTGCCGAACGTAAAGCTTTCTTGGCCTGGTACGATGCACGGGTGGCTGAAGGGACTGTCTTTGATCTGGATGAGGAATTGTTGACCTACTGTCAGAGTGATGTGGACATTTTGCGTCGAGGCTGTGCTACATTCCGCAACATATTCATCCAACAGAACAACGTGGACCCTTTCTATGAAGCAGTGACTTTACCCATGGCTTGTATGCTCACCTTCCGAAAACAGTTTTTCATACCTACTCAAGGTTATCGCCCCCAGCGTCGCTACTCGCTTCAGTGTCTCCACTGGCTCAACTGGGTCATGCATCAACACCCTGGGGTCCGCATCCAACATGCTCGGAATGGTGGAGAAGTAGGCTTTGACTGTGCTGACGGTAGCCACTACATGGTGGATGGCTACGACAACAAAACACGGACCGTGTATGAATACTTGGGCTGTTTCTGGCATGGATGTATTCGCTGTTACAAGACGGGGCGATGTGAACACCATGCTAGCTTGGGTACAAACCCTTGGGAACGATACCATCATACCATGTACCGACTGGGTGTGTTACGCCAACATCCCGACATCGACCAAGTGGTGACCCTCTGGGAATGCGATTTTCTGAAACAACAGAAAGACAATGGTGACCTGAGAGCCTTCCTGACCCCACTGCAAGGGCCCCATGCCTACATGCCTGACCCGTTGGATCCTAGAGATGCTTTCTTTGGAGGTCGTACCAACGCCACCAAACTGTACTATGAAGCCAAAGGAGATGAAGAAATTAAATATGTGGACGTTTGCTCGCTGTACCCTTACATCTGCAAGTATGGTACTTTTCCCGTGGGACATCCCAAGATCAAAGATCATCCTCCAGTGTCTGACTTGTTTGAGCTCCACGGTCTGATCCAGTGCCGTGTCTTACCACCCACCGACCTCTATCATCCTGTTCTTCCTTACAAGTGTCAAGGCAAACTGCTCTTTCCTCTGTGCCGTACGTGTGCTGAAGAGCAGTTGGATACTCCCTGCCCCCACGGAGATGAAGACCGGGCATGGATCGGTACCTACGTCAGCAAGGAGCTTCAGTTTGCTGTTGAAAAGTGCGGCTATCAGGTGCTTCACATCTTTGAGGCTTGGCACTTTGACACGCCCGCCACCTACGACCCTGACACTCAAGAGGGAGGACTGTTTGCCAAGTATGTGAACAATTTCTTCAAGATCAAGCAAGAGGCCAGTGGATACCCAGAAGGCTGCCCAGACCCAGACGCCTACATCAACGAGATACAGCAAAAAGAAGGAGTCACCTTGGATCCTGCTCACATTCGCAAAAACCCAGGACTACGTGCCCTAGCCAAAGCCTGCCTGAACAATCACTGGGGCAAGTTTGGTCAACGCGTTGGGTTTGCCAAGACGGAATACATCAGTTCCCCTGAGAGGTACTTTGCCCTCCTCCGGGATGAGCGCTGTGTGGTGAAAGACATTAACATCATCAATGAAGATCTCATCTGTGTCACTCACGAACCTCAGGCAGAATTTCACGACCCCCATCCAGCCCACAATGTGGCCATTGCAGCCTGGGTGACAGCGCAAGCCCATCTCAAGTTGTATTCTTATTTGCAACCCTTGGATCGACGTGTCCTCTATTTTGATACGGACAGTATCATCTACATTCACCGTCCACTAAGCTACAACCCGCCACTGGGAGATACCTTGGGGGAGCTGACTGATGAACTGGGAGGGGGCAACAGCATTCAGACTTTTGTCTCGGCAGGACCCAAGAATTATGGCTACAAGCTACGTCATCCTCAATCTGACGGCAGTGTAGGCATCAGCAAAGTCCGAGGATTTACTTTAAATCACAGGGCGAGCCAACATGTCCACTTTGACAGCATGAAGAACCTCGTCTGTCCGAGGGATCAAGCCAACATCACGGTCCCGTACCCACACCGCATCATTCGCGGAGGACTTCGCCAGGGTAACGTGTTGCTGTCCAAGGACACCACCAAAACCTATCGCTTGGTCTACACCAAATGCCGAGTGCAGTGCGACCCACAAGGTGTCACCAGGGAAACTCTCCCCTATGGGTATAAAGAGTGAACACATCCCTCCCATGGACTTTTGTTGCAGACATGCTCTGATGTATTGATGTTTAACCCATAAAATGTGATTGCCTTGTTCATCTGTTGTTCTATCATTCAATAAAATGTGATTGTATTGCACTCTTGTGTTGTGTCGTCTGTCTTCAGGGCCATACCTGGTGGAGTCCATGGTCACCCTCAACCCTGTTGTACCCTGTTCTTAGACTCAAACCTGGTGGAGGCCACGGTCACGTTTACCATGTATAGGTACTGTCACAAAAGGGAAGGGAGAGCAGAGTGGCGCAGTGGAAGCGTGCTGGGCTCATAACCCAGAGGCCCGTGGATCGAAACCATGCTCTGCTCTGTATATCCTTTTTTCTTGCGAATACAACCCCTTGAAGTGGGGTTGACGTCACACATCCTATGACGTCATCACGACCGTGTGTCTATAAATACAGAGACGTTTCTGTCAGAGTCATTACAGATTCTGGTGTCTAAGAAAAAGGATGGAACCCGTTCACCGCGATAGGCTTAGGGAGAATCATTGTGGTCTCGTGCTCGCTATCAAGCAGGTCGAAGCCGTGGTCGACAAACTGATCCATCCTCATGAAGGCAGAGATTATCGAAAAACCTCGGACCTCCTTTGACCGTGTCAGAGAATTGTTAGACATGCTTCCCCGACGTGGACCCCAAGCTTACTCCCTCTTCTGCAAAGCTTTGGAGGAATGTGGAGAAACAGAAGCCATGACCTTGCTGGGTCTCAAGACTCCAACTGACAAGACACAGTCACAAGTGACAGTCCACTGGCTATTCTTCTATGGAATCAAGTCACCGTTCAGCAACTTTCATCCAGCTGTGTTTACCTTGGATGGCGTTACATTTAATTGTGTTGAACAGTGTTACATGTACTCTAAAGCCATGTACTTTGGAGATTGGGAAAGTGCAACGCGTATTCTGCAAGAGGCTGTTCCGGCTAAGCAAAAACGTCTGGGGCGATGTGTGAAAGGCTTTACTCAAAAAGTGTGGGACACTGTCACTGTCAGGCTCAAAGCCAGTTATACAAGACCAACTACATGGATCTCCAGGACCAGTTGCGTGTGATGGAACAAAAGTTGCCGTCGATCATCCGTAAGCTGGCAGGTATTCATCCGAAAAGAGAAACACTGTATGGAATGATGGGTCGCTTCTGTGAGTTGACTGAGGAAGACTATTATTGGATGGCGTATCACCAAGACCACTTAGAGATCCTCTCCAACAGCGCCAACAACTCTGTTCGCTTGATACTCATCGGTATCAACGATGCGTATGCCAAGGAAAATGCAGGGGAGACCTTTCTCAGCCAGCTGTTCCACATCGTGTTCAAGTTGAGAAATTGACGTCCTATGACCTATGATCATGGTGTGCTGTACAGCAAGCTGCTGGACAAACTCCAGGTGAAATTCTGGCCTCACCCACCCAGCTATGATCTCCGATATGCTACTTGCACTCTACCTTTGTTTTCTAACGATCCAGAGGTCACCGACATGACGCCCAAGCCCGTCCCTCGAAAAAGAATACCTCCCAAGACCACTCCTGCCAAGACTTCTCCAAAGAAGAAGAAGGAGGAGACCCCCACCAAGGCCTCCACCCCACCCCTTCCCAAGGCACCCACCAAGAAAACGTCACCTCCCAAGGTGACCCTTCCCAAGATTTCTCCAAAGAAACAGAATAAGAAGATGCCAAACAAGGAGGCCCCCACCAAGACACCCACCAAGAAGGCACCCCCAAAGCCTAAGAGTCTCAAAGCACCTCAGACTCCCAAGAAACAGTTGGAGATGGCCGACTTGTGGGAGAACTATACACAAACCAGCCAGGCTAGGGTTGAAGAGAGCGAGAAGGGTCAAGGGATCAGTCCTGCTAGCCCCAAAGAGATCCCCCAGGCAGAGTTACCTCCAGATCTTCAAGACTTGTATGATCTACTCCCGATGGCTGTCACCATGGAAGCAGAGCAGACAGCTCCAGACAGGACTCCAGAAATGGCTCCAGAGACGACTCCAGTGATGGCTCCAGAGACGGATCTGGTGATGGCTTCAGTGACGGCTCCAGAGGATGCAGAGACTTTTGCCGACATCCCCATGTTTAACGCTGAAAATCATTTTCATCCAGGACAAATGGACTTTTTGCGGTGTTCTACTTGCAATCCCGATGATCACCTGAACTGGTGGTGATCTGTGGATGTACTGTCGTTGATCTGTTGATGCATCATTATTGTTGATCTGTTCGCCATGTTGATGTTGTTCCTCAATAAAATGTGAATTCCATTTCAAAGGGTTACGTCTTCTATATCTTCAGGGATCGTAGCTCTTGGAGGTCATTTCCGGTGCAACCCACAAGGTGGTAAGACGTGTGTCAGTATGTCAGGGACACTATCAGGGACACTGTTAGACTCAGACCTGGTGGAGGCCATGGTCACCCCACTCACGTTACGTCATCCCTTTACCATGTTGATTGCAGGCCCTACAGGGTCGGGTAAAACATCGTTTGTCAAAGCCTTCATGGAACCTGGTTTCAACCGGGGATCCTTGATCTTCCACCTCAGGGCATCGTGTGGGTGTACAGTGAATGGCAACCCATGCATGAGGACTTGGAAGTTCTGACCTCGAGGTTAGGGATACCCCTGACGTTTGTGCAAACCATGGGGGAAGCCAACACTCAGTTACCTGCAGGGTCTGGGGGTAAGGCAGAGGAGGGTTTGCCTACGCCCCATTGGTTGATCATTGATGATTTGCTGGGTGACAATACCAAAGAGGAAGAAGCCGAGGTCCTGTGATGGTTTACCAAGAAAAGTCATCATCGTAACACGTCCGTGTTGTACTTGACACAAAACCTCTTTGCTTCATCGTCTCATCATCGCACCATTAGTTTAAATGCCAACTACATGGTGCTGTTTAAAAACCTGAGGGACGCCTCGCAAATGGATCACTTGGCCAGACAAATCTTTCCAGGACAGACGGCCTTCCTTCGGGAAGCCTATGAGGATGCCACTTTGGCTCCTTATTCCTGTTTGTTTCTGGACTTGAAACCGACCACGGCCAAAGAGCACTGTGTACGGTCCCATCTCTTTCGTAACCCCACCACCCTTTACATTCCCAAGTAGGGATAAATAGAGATGATCGTCTACCCTACGGTCAGTTAACCCAGAGCTGCCATGGGAGACAGACGGAAACAGACCCAGACCCGCAAACGTGCTGTTGCCACAGGGTTGTATAAACCGATCCATAAAACACTCCTGACCACCTTTGGGTCGTGATCCCACCGAACAACATCGGTCGGGTGTGCAACGGCTGTACGAAAGTCTAAGTGCTCCTCCTCCCTCTGCTTCCTCTGAACAAAGACGTTCCTTAAAGCAGTTGTACCCCACAGCACCCACCATGAACACGTTTGTCCCTGTCAGTACGTATCGTGCCTCTCCTGCTGCCTTCTCTCCCCCTTCTTCTTTTCCGTCCTCTCCCCCTCCATTTCCATAGTCTCCCCTCTCTCCCACCATGATCCAACCCTTTCAACCCTTGACCCAACCTCGTACCACCAACACCAAACGCACCGGCAACAAACGCACGGGTGCTAAACGCCCCAGCCCGGGCACCCCACGCAAAGGAAGCCACAGAAGCATGCCCTCCCACAGAAAAGTCAAACCCATCATCGTGAAGAAACGACTGCCTTCAGCAGAGAGCGTGGCTGTCAAAGGGCGTCATCGGCTGTTGCAATGGTTTGTCATTGCCGTGAGAAATCTGCGAGCAGGACGTGTTCCTTTGAAGACGCAGCACAAGAACTGGCTGTTGAGACACCAAGACGTGCTGACCAAGATTGCAAATCCACGACTACCTATGGATGAACGCCTCAATTACCTGATGAAACGCAGTGGAAGTGGTACGTTGGCTGGTGTTTTGACCCGTATCTTGCTGAACTGGCAGTCCTACCTACAGGAAAAACAGCAGAAGCCCTCAGCACCTCGTCGCCGCCGTGCCCCCAAGCAACCCCGGCTTCGCAAGTCACCCACCCGACAAGAGAACAAGAAGAAGAAGAAGAAAAGGGTCACTTCACCCTCAGCCCCAGGTGCAGCCTTGACCCGGATGGTGTTAAGTCAAAAGAAGAAGAAGACGACAGCGGCATTACCCCCACTCCCTCCAGCGACATTACCATAAATAGAGGCCTCCCACCCCCATCCTGGTCAGTTCAACGGTAGCAGCTGCAGGGACGACACCATCATGTCTGCACGTTTAAAACGTCACAAAGAAGCGCTCTGTCATGTGTGTAGTCCTTCTGCAACACCAGCCATGCGACAGGCTATTTTGAAACAGGCCCCATCGGAACTGATTCAAGCCATCTGTGAATGTGTGGTGAATTTGTATGGAGGCAACATTCCTATGACAGCACAGCAACGTCAACGTTTACAAAAGCATGGGTCACTGATGCATATGTTGATGAAAAAGAAGGTGTCTGTGTCCAAGAAACGTCAACTTTTACAGCAGAAAGGAAGGGGATTGGGTCTCTTGTCTGCCTTGGCATCGGTGGTGGGTCCCTTGGTCTCTGGCCTGTTGGGTAGATGATCCTCAAGGAAGATCCTCAAGGAAGATCATAAATAGAGAACGCATCCTAGATTGGGGTTAGTTGCATCTGCACCATCCTACCACCAAGATGAAGCATGCACGGAAGATGGTGATGGTTCCAGAAGAGGTATGGCAAAGTCTGCAAGAAGAAAAACGACAACGGCATTTGCTCAAGTCCAACCTGTTGGAACAGAAACGTGTGCACACGCTTCACGATATGGATACCCTGGTCCGTGATGACACGGTTCCCTTTAGGGACCGAGAGCAGCAGTATAACACCTTGTTGCAACACACCTTGGCGTTTCAAGACCAAGCCGCGGTCAAACCTTTAGAGGCCACGGGCACCCCCAGGACGGGTACCCCCAGGACGGGCACCCCCAGGGCTGGATCTCCTCACTGTAAGTACTTACTGAGTCACATGCATGTTTGCCCCCACGTAGAGGTCGTTGAAGCACAGGGTAGAGCAGTGGCTCATGGTTTGTTTGTTCTTTTGTTTCAGAACCCGATGATGTCGAAGCCATTCTGAATGAAGTCGTGCAAACGGTTCCCAAAACGCTACAGGCCAAGGCCAGGCAGTTGATGGCCCGTATTCGTGCTCATCCCGACTTGGGTTGGATGAGACGGGTCAATTCGTGGTGGAAGGGGAACCCATGCCTGGGACACACATGGTGGATCTCATCAATGATCTTGTTCGACAACGTACCAAATTAGGGCCTCCACAGGGTTGGAATATTCTGGGCCAGTATCTTGCTTCCAGCAACGTACCCCATGAACTGATTGGTAACGCTCTACGTTGGTCCTGGATGATGAAAACCAAAGGGGCATCCACCCAGCCCCCTGACACCCCGTGAAGCGTCAACACCCTCCACCCGCTGACTTGTTTTTGACACCACCCGAATCCAACCTTCCTCTGGAACCCCAGAAGAAGATGAAAGCTGCAGAGACCCCCTCCTCCTCCCCTCTCAACCGGGTTCGTCAGTGGATTCACTTTTAATAAAAGGGAGCAGAGGGTGATGCCAGTGACAGTGTCATCATGAGACGTCCAAAGAGAAACAACAACATCAGCAAAGCATCATCATCTCTGTCTCCTGAATGGACACGATGGCTCCACCACACCTATTATGATCCCAAACACCCAGCAGGCTATGGAGGGTGGCTTGCCTTGTGGCAAGCAGCAGGAAATCAAGCCAAAGCAGGACCCAGGAAGGGGGAACCCAAGAAGGGGGGAAGCAAAACGGGGCCAAGGCCCACACAACGTCAGGTGCGGCAATGGTTGAAAACCCAGGACACGTACACCTTGCATAAACCAGCCCGATGCTCGTTTCCAAGGGATCATTACCGTGTGGGTGGCGTAGATGAATTGTGACAAGCCGATCTGAGCGATCTCCTTGCATATCAGAAAGAGAACCAAGGCTACCGGTATTTGCTGTGTGTCATCGATGTTTTCTCCAAAATGGCTTGGGTGCAGCCCATGAAAGCCAAGACCGGTACCACTTTGATAGAGGCCTTTCAACGGATCCTGAAACAAGCCAAAGGACGTGTCCCATCCCAGTTACAGACAGACAAAGGGACTGAATTTGTCAATGCACCTTTTCAAGCCTTCCTCAAGAAACGGGGTATTCATTTCTACACCAGTCAAAACCCAGAAACCAAAGCCTCGGTGGTGGAACGTTTTCAAAGGACGTTGAAAAACCGAATGTAGCGTTATTTCACCCAACAAGGAACACGCCACTACCTGAAGGCATTACCCCAACTGTTGCATTCCTACAATCATCGCGTCCATCGTACGATTGGACAACGCCCCGTGGATGTACGTCCTAACGCTCCCTATGATGAAATTCGGGTGTTGGATCACATGGAACGACAGAAGAAGCTGAAGCAGCGCCAACTCAAGACAAAGAAGAAGAAGAAGAAACACCCTCTCTTGTTACCCGGAACCCGTGTCCGTTTGAACAAGACCAAGGGCACGTTTGACAAAGGGTACCTTCCCAACTGGACCACCGAACTGTTCACCGTGGATCGGGTGGTGAAAGGGCGTGTTCCTCCTGTCTACCAAGTGAAAGATGATCATGGAGAAGTGCTGCAAGGCACCTTTTACCCGCAAGAACTGCAACCCATTCAGAAAACGGATGACGTGTACAAAGTGGATCAGGTCCTGAAACGACGATGTCGTAAAAAAAAGGATGAAGTGTTGGTGAGTTGGTGAGGATACCCTGCCAGCTTTGATTCATGGATCCCTGCGGCTCATCTGGTCTTTAAATAGAGTGGCCTCCAGTCTCCCACCGTCAGTGGAGCCTCCACCATCATGTAGAGTGAACCGATCTCAAGGTGCAAGGAGGGCAACAAGCCATCCCCACGCTGGTGTTGCTTTGGCATGGACTTGCCACGAAGTGAAGTGGTGTTTTTCTCCCAAGTGTTTCTGATATATGGCGTGGTCATCATGAGCATGGTTCAGTTGGCATTGGACAACGGTGAGAAACAGTTGTGGACAGCTTTGTTGGCCAGTTGCTTGGGGTACTTGCTCCCACAATCCACGTTGGTGTCGTCGTCGTCATCATCCCCATTGCCACCTTCCTCGACTGCATCTCCAACACCCTCTGTATCCAGCCTGGTTCCCTAAGAGAGAGAGAGAAAGATGTCGGTGTCTGTGTTTTCCAAGCGGGTCTTTTACGTGACCTTACCCAGCGATGCGTCCATGGATGTTCATCCCGACAACAGAGTGAATCATTACGAAGTCAAACTACCCTTTCCCATTCAAGTGAATGGCCAAGAGTGGGAAGTCCGCGTGTCAGTGAACTTCATTTCTCCATGACATGGTACAATGTGTCATACCCCTTCAACTGGTTTGTCCTTCATGTGAACTTGACACATGACCCGGACTTACAGTTCAGCAGAACTCAATGCGTCCGTGACAGAAGAGAACCCAGGCATCATCAGAGCCGTCAGCGAAAAGGTCATTATTCCAGAAGGAGTGTATTCCAGTCGCCAACTGGTCCAGAGACTGAACATCCTGCTTCAACACACCTGTGCACGGCTGTTGGAAAAGCATACGCAAGATGTTTACCAAGCGGATGCTCGAGGTCGTTTCACCGTCACCGTGAACTACCCCAAAGAAGACCTCCGATTTGAAATGCGTGGCAAAACGCATGTCAACTTTTATGCTCCCACCCGAAAGACGTGTGCAGAGCCCTCACGGGTTCCTCTGCAGAACCGCAAGTCAACCTGACCATGATGCCATCAGGTCTGCCTACACCACCCGATTGGTGTTGCCTGCTCCTTTAGTACGTATGCTGGGATTCATACAGCTCCCCATGGTGGATGAAGCAGAAGAAATAAGCCAAGTCTCTGCTCAGCCTGTCCAGGTGGCTGTGTTTGACCGTCCTCTCGTCGTGGGTGAACAGGAAGCACACCATCTGGCTGGTTTTGATACTGTGTACGTCTACTCGGATGCAGTGGAAGATCAAATCGTGGGGGATACCATGGCTCCCTTACTGATGTATGTCCCCGTGTTGCGGCAGATGATGGAAGACAGAGTCGTGATCAAAACCCCTCAGCACCTACGCTACATGGGATTGCGTCAGGCAACCACGGATGCCATTCGAATCTATTTAACGGATGACGTAAGACGTCTTGTGCCATTCCAGAGTAGGAAGACCATCGTGACACTTCATTACTGTCCCCGTCGCCTGGGTACATACTGAGAATCAGCATGGTAGGACATCAGTGTATCAGACTCCGCAGCGGCAGCGGCATGGGTGGACAGCAGCTAGGAGGCAGCTTAACCGTGTACCGAGGACGCATTCATCAACGAGGGAGAGGTTTCGGTAACATCTTGGGAAACTTGGGACGTTCAGCTCTCTACATCCTCAAGACGGTGGGAAAATCAGGCGTCAAGATGTTGCCGGGATTGGTGCAAGATATCCGTTCAGGACACCGGAGTGTGGGGGACAGTTTGAAACATCATGGGAAACAAGCTTTACTTGCCACCTTGCGACAGCACCCAACACCACCACCAGGATCACCCGCTCGCAAACGAAAACGGAAACAGCCCGTGGGATCCACCAAGAAACGTAAACCCTTATTTTGAGAGAAAGAGATAAAGACCCACCCCGATGGGAAAGGAGTTCAGTTCAACACCAGACACCGTAGGGTCAAGACCTGTTGTGCAGACCTTTTGTCCAGATCAGCTGTCAAGATGATGCGCCGAGATGCCTGTGAATGCTCCAAGGCCCAACTGGATCTCTTTTCTGTGCCCCCTGTGGTGACTTCCGTCCAAGAAGGTTAGTGGATTCGATACAGCCCTCTGGCACCCCCTTCGGTCGCGGGCCCCCTCCAATTTAACATTGCTAACCCTGTCAATGCCTACATCGATTTGAGCCAGTGTTACCTCCGCATCTGCCTCAAAATCAAGAATACAGATGGTACGAATGCAGTTCATGATGGCGATGGGGCACTCGCCGTGTCCACGGTGAACAACATGATGCATTCCCTCTTTCGTGAAGTGCGTGTACAAGTGGGACACAACCAACTGGAAATTACTCCTTCCATGGGTACCTATCCCTACCGAGCATATTTGGAAACGTTGCTGAGTTATGGGAAGGCAGCCAAAGGGACCCATCTCCAGTGTCCAGGATGGTACACCGATGAAGCTGGAAAAATGGATCACTTTAATGCTGTCGCCCAGAATGCCAACGCAGGACTTGTCGCACGACGAGGGGTCATTCTACCCACCCGAGATGTGGAACTGACAGGACGTCTCCACTGTGACCAGTTTCTCCAAGACCGGTACCTGGTGGATGGAGTCCCCATGAAACTAGAACTGATTCGCAGCCCGAGTGATTTCTACTTGATGAGTGCTGGAGATGCCGAGTGCCAATTTGAACTGACCAAAGCCGAGTTTTACGTGCGCCAAGTCAACATTGATCCTGCCATACGGGAACAACACGTGAAACACATGTCACCAGGAGTCACGGCCAAATATCCTTTGACCCCAGTCCAAGTCACAGCCCACGACATTTCAGGAGGAGGACGCGATTTCCACAAAGATCAACTGATTGGAGGCCAACTGCCCAAACGAGTGGTGTTGGGATTGGTGGACAATGATGCTTTTGCTGGCAGCAAGGAAAAGAACCCCTACCATTTCAAGCACAACAACGTGACCAGCCTCAAGCTGAAACTCAATGGACAAGAAGTGCATGGCACCGAAATCAAAAGCAACTTTCAGAACAACAGTGCCTCCCTCAAACAGTTGTACATGAACCTGTTCCGCAACATGGGACACCTGTGGCAAGAACATCCCTGCAACCTCACCCTGGACGAATTCAGGAACGGATTCACTGTGTGGGTGGTGGATCTGACGGCGGATCTGGGCGCAGATGAAGGGTATAACTACCCACGACAGACGGGCAAGTTGGGACTTGAACTTCAGTTTGCAGAACCCCTACCACGCCCCGTCACGCTCGTCTGCCACGAGGAATACGAAAGCGTTTTGGAAATTGATCAGTTCTGCAACGCTCTGATGGTCTTAGGATGGACGACGACAGTGGCTTGACGACCAAACACTTGAACGCCTACGTACAACAGGATCCCCTGCTGCGAACCCTCTACCAATGTACCTTTGCCCGAGATCACTTTGCCACCATCGTGCTGTGTGAACAGCAGGAGGGACATTATCCTAAAGCCTACATTGGGTGTGCGTGTATCGCCCAGCACCAGGTGCCATGGACTACTTTGACAGTTATGGACTCCATCCTTACCAACAGCATCCAGACTTTCGGAATGTCATGACCTTCGCCGGATGGCTCCAACAACAGTGGAATGGTCAGTCACTTCAACCCTGGTTCAGTGCCTCTTGTGGGATGTACTGTTTGTATGTACTGGCTCATCGTGCCCGTGGATGGTCTTTTGACGAAGTGATGGAACAGTTTGATCCCTACGATACCCTCGTCAATGAAGAACGTGTAAGACGTTGGTTTCAACCCACACGCCTGACAGACAACAACGCTGGCCATGATCCACACCCCTGCCAAAGGACATAACCTTATCGTTCTGATGTTATGATGTTACAGATCTGGTGTTACAGTTCATACCGTTTGTAAACAAAAGATCAGGGACGCCCCTAATCCTGTCTCTTTTGTCAAAGTGTTCTTGCTAGCGGGGGAAAATAAAACGTTTGAAAAATGTCAACCTAGTGTTGTTGTTGTTGTTGGCATTGAAATGAACGCTCCTTTTGAGAGAGATGGATGGCCCTGAAAAGGGCCGTTTTTTTAGAGTGTACATCATTCAAGGGACCAGAGTTGGCACCTACATTGACAGGGATGAATGGCCATCTTTGTTTTTACGGGACACTTGCTCCCATGAGTTAAACGCCTGATATAAGTGTCCTTTAACACTGTCTTGCAGTAGACACATTGAGAGGTACCATTGTACACAGTGGTGTCATTGGCGTAGACGGGCAGGCAGCCATGGCAATGGTGGCACTGCCATGCCGGTAAGGGTGGTGATGCTGTCTCCAAGGACATGAGTTCCAGATCCCAGTTTTCTCCAGACATGATTGATGGTTGTAACACTGCTTCCGCCACCCCTCTCATCATATATATTGAGAGCTCAGCCAATCCAAGGCAATGACGGTGCCACCACCTCACGGTGACGTCATCGGTTCTACGTCATTACCCTCACGTGCGACCATGACGTCATGAATTCCACGTCATCGACGACACGTCATCGCTGTCTCGTCGCCCATATATAAACTCCAGCATGGATCAGTGAGGGCTATCTTCATGCAACATGGATACAAGAAAAGTGGAAGTCATGTGACCGGCGCCTTACAGGAAAAATTGCGGTAGACGGCAATGCTTGCGGTGCAGCCCTACCTTACAAGGGAAGGCTGATATCAAAATGGAAGAGGCAGCAACAACACCTGCAGAACTGATACCAACAACGGTAACAGAAGCAGTGGCAGCCCCAACACCATCTACGACAGGAGACACGGTAGCACCACCACCACCAACAATGGCAGCGAAAACATTACCAAAATGGTCATCGAAATGGCGACTGATTATCTGCCCTACCGGTTTTAAAGCGTATCCCTCGAATCGCTTTGATGTCGTTCCAGGAGCTGACTACTACATAAGCCTCTACTGTGGGGAAGGCATCATCAAGAGAGGGTAACAGCAGCACGATGATGTGTGCCCCGGAAAATGTATTTTTCGGGGTCTCCATCTCCTCTGTGAATGCTAACCTGCCTGGTTCACATACCAACGGCCCTTTTCAGGGCCACCCACCTCGCTCGAAAGAATGCTACTTCCAATGTTTTTTAACTACACACACACACACACACACACACACACACACACACACACACACTTCTCTAGCCACGCCATCGTCCCCCTCACCCCTCTCCCTCCTTCCCTCCCTCGCTCCTTCCCTCTCCTTTCCTCTCCTTCCCTTCCCTCTCCGTCACGTCCCGTCCGCCGCTCGTCCGTTCCGCCATCTTGAAAGGCGTCTACGCTCGCGAGATCCCGCGAGAGTCCACGAGATCCCACGAGATCTCACGCGATCCCACCGGATGGCCATCTTGGCCCGGAGGTGACGTTATCGTCATGTGCGCGCACCCACCGGAACCGGGCGTGACGTCATTGCGATGCGTACGCACCCACCGGAACCGGAACCCGAGAGATCTCCCCCTCATGGCGACACATCCGGTCACCGTGGGCGTCGCCATCTTGATCCCAAGATGGCGGCGCCCATGGGGACCGGATGTGCCGCCATCTTTAAAAAGACCCCAGGGTGACACTGTACACTACTGCTATGCTATGCTATGCTAACTGTACCATTCCACATCATATAGTATTTGATAAATATTTGGGGCTACTGGTGAACAATATGTAGGTCTCCAGCATGTCGGTCTGAAGATGTGACAATGTGGTCGAGGTTGTATAACAAAATATATACAAGTAGGAATACTTATCCCCATTTATATTCATATCATATCTATGTTTGTATGATTGTTTGACATGTTGGGCGCATATCAATTTTAGCTGTGACCTTACCACGCTCAGAGGCAACTATCACATGCAACATGCGTACCTGTCGTTAAGCAAATATCAAGTTTCCGTAAACAGTTCTTGCACCTCGATAACTTGGAAAATCAATTGATTTCGTTGTTGATAACACATGTGGTGCCTCCTCAACAAACAAGCGTTCAAAGATTGCAAAAGATACTGGTTGTCCTCCATCGACTATCAACCGATTGACCAGAAAATATAAACTAATGAAGGTAAGTACCATCACGACCACGAATGATAACTCCAAGGGACAATACAGCACCAGATTGCATTCGTTCATGTCAAGTGGCGTGATAAGAACAGAGTGGCTTCAACATCCTTGTAAGTCTAACAGGGGCAGTGGGGTAGCTTAATTGCTAAAGCGTTGGCTCGTCACGCCAAAGACCCGGGTTCGAACCCCTATATGGGCACAATGTGTGAAGCCCATTTCTGGTGTCCCCAGCCGTGATGTTGCTGGTATATTGCTAACAGCGGCGTAAAACCGAAGTCAGTCAGTCAGTCAGTCGTAAGTCCAACAGAATTGTCCGAAATCTGGTAGTTCTCATATCGGTCGGATATAGAGCCAGATGACCTATCAAACGTCTGTTCTTATTCCCAGAACACGAAGCAGCATGATTAGCTTGGTGTCAAGCCGACGTCACTGACATTTGGGCACCCGTGAAGGGCCACCTCCTCCTGGTGCCTGCTGGGTAACGCTAAGAGCCCTTCAACCCCCCGTTGTGGAACCGGGGGCATATTTGGTCCACCAACCCGTTTGCCGTGGGTTGCGCCCCTGTGTCGGTGGAAGAAGGGAGGCTGGTGGTTGAGGGCACTGGTTCCAGGAACAGTGTTCCTTTGCCCAACACACCACTTCGCCCCTTACTACACCTAGACGGGTGGTTGAACTGGCCCGGTTCAATCAATCGGCTGGTCACGCCATGCCCTGTGCATAGAAATTTTTGGCACACTTCTATTATTGGGTATTGGTAATTTTGGTAATTTCTAGTTTACAACTTGTTCATAAATTTACTTGCCTTGAGTCCTATGCCAGAAGGCGGTGGCTCATGGGCCAATCTGGTTATATAGACCTCTGAATTCCGTGTTCTTTAGAAATGTGTCACAGGCAGAACCAGCTTGCCACATCTTCTTTAAGACCTCATGGCTTTTCAAGTCTGTATTTTCTGGAGCATAACAACCCTGTAGCTTTGGTACTGCAGTATGGTTTCCACTGCAATACCGTCCTTGTTGACACTCGATGGCGGGTGGAGGGCAGGGTTGCTGAATAACATTTATCTACCATGGCTACACACACTCAATCTGGTTCCGTCAAAACAAGCAAACGTCGACATCTGTCTTCTTCGTCCGATGAAGAAATATCTCCTTTCACCAAAGATTCCTGGCCAAGGTTCTTGGTGATAGACAGTGCTGATGGGAGTACTTTAAACATCAACCCTTTTGCCGTCTCCAAGGGCATCCAAGGTGTCTGCGGGGAGGTTAAAAATGTCACACGTCTCCGGAATTGTTCTCTCTTGATTGAATGTTTACAGAGGCAGCAATCTGTCAATCTGCTGGGACTACAGCAGTTTGTAAACAATCAGGTTGTTGTCTCGGTACATAAAACCCTGAACTCTTGCAGAGGTATTGTTAGAGACAGAGCCAGCTGTCTCTCAGATATGGCTGAAGAAGAAATTGTGGCTGAATTGAAAGAACAAGGAGTTACTTCCATAAAACGTTTTATCAGGAAACAGGAATCAAACTTTATCAAAACTAACACATATCTTTTTACTTTTGGTCTGACAACTCTTCCAAAATTCATTAAAGCCGGTCACTGTAATATCGGTGGATGTGTATATGTACCAAATCCACTCGGTGTTACAAATGCCAGAAGTTTGGACATGGTGCAAGGTCCTGCACTGGCAAGTCAGTGTGCTCACGCTGTAGTGGTATTCATGAGAGTACTGATTGTACCAATGCCATAAAGTGTGCCAATTGCAGTGGTGAGCATCTGGCGTCCTCTAAGTCCTGCCCAAAATTCGAGTATGAAAGCAAAATCCTCAAACTGAAATGTACAAATAATATTTCATACTTTGAAGCCAAAAAATTAGTTCCTGTTCATACAAGACCAACTACCAGCCTAACGTATTCGGCCACAGTTTCTTCTTCTGCGGCAACTTCTGTTGTAAAAACTTCTTCTGCTTCATGTCAGACTGTGATATCTTGGGTCAGTGAAGCTCAGATATCGTTTGATGACACAACTCAGACACTACAAACTTGTCAGCGCTCGTCAGCATCCCAGACTGAGGGGACACAGTCAGATAAAATACCTGACACTGAGTCAACTCAAGCTACTCAGAGGGTTGCTCAATTAACGAGTAAAGAAAAGAAAAAGTTGAAGAAAAAGACCAGGTCTCTTCAACATTTGGAAGAGCCTTCTTCTTTGGCAAATCCAGTGGTGGTTCAAAATTTGAACCACTTGGAGATCACTCCTTCACACACAGGGTGTAGGGGTAGGGCTTCCACGCGCACACTTTCAACTGTTCCACCATCAAATACAATGTTATGAACTTAATACAATGGAATTGCAGAGGTCTTAGGAACAATTTTAATGAACTTCAATTACTATCACAAGATTTCAAACCATCGGCTTTTTCTTTACAAGAGACATATCTTAAAGATGAGGATAGATTGGATATCCGTCAGTACAACTCATATCACTCGTTTTCACCTCCGGGACAAAGAGCTACGGGTGGTGCTTCTATTTTGGTGAGACAGGGTGTCATCCATAGCCCTGTGCCTCTGAAATGCAACCTTCAAGCTCTGGCAGTTCGTCTTTCCTTACACATAACTTTCACTCTTTGCTCCTTATACATCTCTCCATCTTCTCCCTTGCAACAGTCCGATCTTCAGAATCTGTTTGACCAACTCCCAAAACCCTGTATCATCATGGGTGATCTAAATGGGCATAACCCTCTATGGGGAAGTATCAATGTCAATGCTAGGGGGAAAATCCTTGAAGACTATCTTGCAGATAATAATTTATGCATATTTAATGATGGATCAGCCACATATTTACATCCTGGTACAGGAACGTATTCTGAACTTGATTTGTCACTGTCAGATCCAATTATTTATCATGAGTTTGAATGGTCCATGCTGACCTTTGTGGTAGTGACCATTTCCCCACAATTCTCTCTGCTAAAAATCCGACTGATAACCCACCGGCAACGAGGTGGAATTTTACAAAGGCTAACTGGCCATTATTTCAGTCACTTTGTACTGACAAATTGCACTCTGATCTATTTATTGATGTCTCAGATCCTATTCAGTTGTTTTCTGATATCCTTAATGACATTGCTGACACATCAATCCCGAAGTCCTCTGCAATTCCACATATTCGTAAACCATGGTTCACTATCGAATGTAAACAGGCCAGAAAGAGTAGGAAGAAAGCTGAAAAGTATTATCGACGACATCCTACAGTACATAATTCGGAAAAAGTAAAAATTTTAAATGCCAAGGCTCGACGTGCATTTAAGCAGAATAAGCGTCAGTCTTGGCGAAATTATGTTTCCAAGATAAATTCCCGCACACCGATGTCAAAAGTGTGGAACATGATCCAAAGAATAAAGGGCAAAGGTTCCAAATCTACTGTCCAGCCTCTGAAGGATGGTGACAATTTATTGACAGATAAGGCTGACATTGCCAAGCTTGGTGACACTCTCGCCAAGCATTCGTCATCATCGAATTTCGTCCCTGAGTTTCAGAAATACCAGAAACAACAGGAGAAGAAAAAAATAAATTTCAACTCGGACAATGGTGAAGACTATAACGAATTATTTTCGTTACATGAGCTCCATACTGCCCTTGAGCAGGCTCATGATACTGCAACGGGGGCTGATAATATACACTATCAGCTCTTGAAGCATTTACCGGAAACATGTTTGGAAACGCTTCTAACTATTTTTGATACGATATGGACTTCAGGGAATTTTCCAACTTCTTGGCGACATGCCATTGTAGTCCCCATTCCAAAACCTGGCCGGGATCATACAGATCCGTCTAATTACAGACCAATCTCTTTAACGACTTGCGTCTGTAAAACCATGGAACGAATAGTAAATAATCGATTAACATGGCATCTTGAAACCAATAATCTCAAAACAAATATTCAATGTGGTTCCAGGAAAAATTGTAGTACCATTGATCATTTGGCACGTTTAGAATCCTTTGTTAAAAATGCAATAATAAATAAACAACATGCAGTATCGATATTCTTTGATCTCGAGAAAGCATACGATACCACCTGGCAGTATGGCATTTTAAAGGATTTACATGATTTTGGTTTAAGGGGTCGTTTACCTCTTTTTATATCACAGTTTTTATCAGATAGGCAATTTCAAGTCCGAGTGGGTTCAACCCTGTCTGACCATTATAATCAGGATCAGGGTGTGCCGCAAGGCAGTATTTTGTCTGTCACATTGTTTAGTATTAAGATCAACAGTTTATCTAAGGTTTTAAATGATTCAATTAATGGATCACTTTTTGTGGATGATTTTAACATTTCTTGTCGCGGTAAGAATATGCATACTATTGAACGGCAACTACAGTTGTGTTTAAACAAAATAAATAAATGGTGTCTTGAGAACGGCTTTAAATTTTCTAAATCAAAAACTAATTGCATACATTTCTGCCGTAAATATAAACCACATAAAGACCCAGAACTGATTTTAAATGGCATTCCCAACAAGATTGCAAAAGAGGCCAAGTTCTTAGGTCTCATTTTCGATTCTCATTTAACTTTTATTCCGCATATCAAATCTCTGAAAACTAAATGCCTGAAGGCACTCGATTTATTGAAAGTCGTGTCTAATTCAAGGTGGGGAGGGGATCAAGCTACTCTCCTACACCTTTACAGATCACTTGTCCGCTCGAAGCTTGATTATGGCTCCATCGTATATGGTGTAGCCTGCAAAAGCAACCTCAAACTACTGGATTCTGTCCATCATCCAAGGCCTAAGACTTTGTCTTGGGTCTTTTAGAACCTCTCCTGTTGACAGTCTTTATGTCGAGGCAGATGAACCTTCTCTTAACCAACGCCGTATAAAATTATCATTACAATATATTACAAAATTATATTCAAACGAGTCAAACGATTTCACTGTGTCTTTAATCCTCTTTATGAGGATTTGTATAACAAAAAATCTTCTCTTGTTCCGCCATTTATTGCTGCTGCCGGCATTGAGCTGGAAAATATAGCTCCTTCCCGTCTTCTTTCTTCTCCTCCTTGGCAATTGGTTAGGCCACAAGTCGACCTAACACTCACTCAATTTAAAACATCAGAAACTAATGACTTACTATATAAACAAGAATATAATCAATTAAAAAGTACATATAATACATATAAATCCTTATTTACAGATGGGTCCAAAGATGGTGGCGCGGTTGCTTGTGCCACTGTCATTGGGTCCAAAACAATCTCTTCCAGATTACCCAATGACAGTTCAATTTTCACAGCAGAAGCAAACGCAATACTAACAGCTCTTAAATATATCAATAGACACCCTAAATATAAACAATATATCATATTTTCGGACTCTCTTTCTTGCCTTCAGGCGATTAAAAATATTTCTTGTAAACATCCACTTTTATTAGAAATTATTGAATTATATAATGATCTTGCAACTGGCCAATACGACATCGTCCTCTGTTGGTTACCCAGCCACGTTGGCATTTCTGGGAATACAATGGCTGATTTTGCTGCTAAGGCAGCACTCAACAAATCTGTGACACCACTTCTGATCCCATATTCTGATTATAAAGCCAGCATTAGAACCTACATCCGTGATCTGATGCAAAAGAAGTGGGATGCCCAAGTAGGTATCAATAAATTACATGCAATCAAACCAGCTATCGGTTACACCTACTTGGGTTGTCAATCCAGATTTGAAGAGGTCATCATACGACGATGCCGTATTGGCCACACAAGATACACTCATGAATACCTATTGAAAGGTGAGGATCCTCCGTTTTGTATCCCTTGTGATGAAAGAATCACGGTCAAGCATGTCCTGCTTGACTGTGTTGAATATTCCATCACAAGGGATAAGTTTTTTAATGTCAAAACATTAAAGGATCTTTTTTATAATGTTAATTATCATTTAATAGTTGAATTTTTAAAAGAATTGGATTTGTGAACTGATTTGTAAATAGATAAATATTTTATTATTGGTAATTTAAATTAGTCACTGAGATTGTTAGTGGCTGTACCCTCGAAGGGGGTTGACGTAGCGTAAAATTATTGTCTTCCTGAGAGGGTAAGTAAACCAAAAAAGTCAAATATAAATTATCCCATTTTAAACGTAGTATTTTTGTTATTTTAACTGTTGGCTAATTTTTCCTACAATCGCCAGCGGCTGAAGTGATGTTGTAAATCCAGCTAGGATCCATGCAGGTAGCAAAAGTAATGTAAGTCCCCATGGTTCCTAGTATGGTGATCTAACTTCAGTTGTTGGCGATCTATAGCCCGTTTTTATATTGTATTGTCTTCATAAATAAAATAATTTTACATGTTCATGCTAGTTTTAGTATAAATCTGTGATACTCCAGTTATTTTACAGTCCTTCGATGACTGATTATTTAACAACTTTAAATTATTGTTGATTTAAAACATTTCTCGTCACTATATGGCTGAAATATTGCCGATGTGACGTTAAATAATAACTCACTCACTCACTCACTCACTGACATTTGTGATCATGGGAAATGGAAATTTATGTTGTTTATTACTGATGGCGCCGAAGAAACACTGCATATGCTGAACTGAATATCTTGGATCAAGAACCGTTTAGCGGGAGTTCATTGATGGTGTCGGGGTGCCTCTCACATGACTGTAAAACTGACCTTGTGGCATTCAGACAAAATCTGAATGGACAATTGTACACACTGACATCCTCGACAGCGTTGTTATACCACGTGTTGCTCGTGCTTTTTTCTGCCAAGAACCGGTAGCAGCTCTTGGCCCGGAGAGCATCAATTCCTTACACCATGTTATGGACAGTACTGATCGGCGAATATGCCAGAGAGACCCCGATCCTGATGGAACAAGCCATCCAAGGATACATCAACGATAAATTCAAAGTCTGATGCAGTCAATCATGTAGGGGGTCATCAATGCTAGTGTAATTGAAGTAGGTTACACCAGATATTAAAATTGTGCTCGCTTATTCATACTTATATGATTTCTTAAGGATAGTGTGCCAGAATCTTAAAGATAACCTCACTTGTCAACTTTATACGACCATAGTTACCAGCACTATAAAATGAGTCAGGTTTTGTGTTCGTTTTTCTTTGATATTTGCTATTTAATTATTCTTTTGGGATCAGTTTATCTGGATAGTAAGTTAAATTAAGGCTTGGGTATGATCCTTTGTTGTGGTCAATGGTAACATAATGCTATGACAAATATGGGGTATTGAGATATTATTCTTCATGTGTATATGTGTGTAACTGCTCAACCAACAATGATTCGCTTTGACCGTATATTCATAAATATACATAGAATTATCTGTTTTCACTCAAATAAATGATCTCAGTCATTGGTTCTCAAACAACGAGTAGGACACAAAGCTACTCTGGTGATTCATATCAGAACGCTGTGAACTTGTAAACAGTTTTAAATCAATATTGTGCCTATATGTTAAATAGATAAACTATTCATACATTCATGTGATGGAAAAACTGGAAAGAGATTTGTTCAATGTACTGCAAAGGCACATTGCTCAACTTCCGGTGTGTATCAACCAATGTTGATACAAACATTATATACGCGAACTGCAAGGGGATCTGGTTTTATTTAATACATCTTGAAAATCAAAATCTTAAATATCTCATACTTAGATGTGGATGTGTTTTAAAACAGAGCATACTCATTAGCGCTATGTTCTTCTGTATGTGAATGATGCTTTTAGAGGGGCGGTGGGGTAGCCTAATGTTTAAAGCGTTGGCTCGTCACGCCGAAGACCCGGGTTCGAATCCCCACATGGGCACAATGTGTGATGCCCATTTCTGGTGCCCCCCCGCCGTGATGTTGCTGGAATATTGCTAAAAGCGGGGTAAAACTAAACTCAGTCAGTCTTAACAAACCCTTAACATCTTCTTTGTCCCTCAAATTGAACATGTTCAAAGGAACTGATTCGTTTCGCCTTGCCTGTGGTAAATACCTAGACACCTTTTACAATGTATACTTTAAAAGATGATTTTTCCTGATTAGTAATGACAAATAATAAAGTGAGTGTAAAGTCGACGGTGTATTGGCCAGGGTTCCAAGTGTCATTTAAGTGTCAGTAAAAGTACCTGGATACGTTTCTCTATTGAAAGACAGTGATAAAGTGTGTGTCTTGCATCCCCAAAGTTAATATATTCATTAGATCCAAATAAGTGAAACAGATGAACTGTTGAAGGAAAAATACTAACCAACCCCAACGTCTTTAATATTCGTAACAACTCAGATGTTTACTTTGTGAAAGAGTCACTATCAGATTGATCATATGGTGTGGAATCGTAGATACTAGGACAATAATAGGAGATACTTACCCTTGCTGCTCTGCAGGATCGTCAACAGAACCACCAAACTGAAACCCTTGTAAATCATCCTCTCCGTGGACTGTTCCCGTTTCCTGTCTGAACAAAGGATCTGAAATGTCTGCTGAGATGTCTGGTGGTGAAAATCAAATCAGCGCCAGAATGACCGACACTGATAGTGTATAGTGATAAGGCATATGTTATGAGCCCACTCTTTTTGTTGGTGGCAATACATTGACATGGCAATACATTTTAACATGTGTGTCCTCCATAGGAAAGAGTGAGTTCAATTTCATCCTTGTGATTGTTTTAACGATCCAGTCAGAATGTTAAAGCCAGATGAAACGGCAGCGTTGGAGCACATAAACAGTGAAAGTGTAAGATCCAGGCGTAACGCGTTTCTATTGTAATTTTCTTCCTCTGCCATAGTTTGTACAACACGGTGAAAGAACGTTGCAGAGAGGGGGCCATCGCCACATCTCCCCACGATATCACGTGAAAAGAGGAAACACAATGGCAAAGGGATAACATAACATGCAACGATATCATGTTGACAGACATTCCGTCGACAGAGACACTGACAAACACTGACACACACAAACACACGCAAAATTACCCGTCTTGCATGAATAAAAAATATATATGACTATGTCATTCACTTGTCTTATTCTGATCTAAGTTAGCAATATACTTCAACATGTCTGCCACCTCTAACAGGTCAGAAGAATTTTTCCCAAATGACCGTAGAATGTCCCTGTCTGCCATTCCAAACTTTTAATTTCTTCACGTATCTATGAGAGTTGCGAGTTACGAAAACGGATACTTACATGTCTCTGCTGAGATGGCTGCAATATCAGATCCAAGGCATGTGTCAGCTCATAATGCGTTCGGCATAATACCTGCTTATTATATAATATGCAGACTCTGGTCACCAGCAGTCTGTCCCCAGACGTTAGGTATTTCAATTTGTGAACGCTGATATCACCTCTCATTCAAATGTTTTAGATCTCGCATAAATAAATATGACAAATGCGTCTCGCCTCAGTGAGCTTTAATGTTGAGTAATGTATAGAAATCACGTTTAAGCACATGTTAGTTCTGAACACAATAGGTGCTTATTGCAGAATACTCATACAGTACAAATTGCATTAGTCATGTGCCGAAGGAAGGAAAACGGGACACATATAAGCAAGATTATGTTTTTGTTCGTGAACACTTTTGTGTCTTTTGCAGCTTTTTGACAGCTGGTACAAATGGTGATTTGACAGAATTCGATCCTGAAATGAACATGTTTCAAACTTTGTAATCATCGAGGAGGCCCAGTTTTCTAATGCAACACAATTTGTTGTCCAGAGTTGCATCCCTTGGCGCGCCAGGAACTAGTGAAAAACTGGTCGTGGGCTCAAGTGCCTGTTCACTGGGATTGTATATCGAGGTGTTTCAGCACCATGCCCGTGCTTGGGACCGTCCCAAAAGTGGTAAACCTATGAGATCTACATCACTGTGGGCTTTCCTCAAAGTAGATCTGATATGCAGAGGCACAATTGGAATACTCAAACACTAAAAGAGACTCAAACACTCAAGCTGTGAAGACGTTTATGAATGATGCAAAAAGAAAACACCTAATTCTAAAATCACAAAATGCTAAAAACGTACGGTGAAAATAGGAAGTACAGTAAATGTTTAGATATTTTCAATGAAACATCACTTCATCAGTTTTATGAATACATGTATCTTGAACTTTATTGAAAACATCTATATAGATATATTATATGTCCAACCAAATAGAACTTTAAAAGCAACAAGGTTATTACAAAAACAATGCAATAACTTTTAAGAGGAATTCTTAGAATTAAGTAACAACGTAAGACAAACAAATGAGATACTCAGTGTAACAAATATGAAGATATAAACATGTGAACATAGGATAAGACGATAAATGCGAAAAAGGTTTAAAGATGTCAACAGCAAATTTTAGAATCATGGGAAACAATATGTAACGAATAAAAACAAAATGAACTACACAAAAACAGTCAAATGTTTAAAATCTTCCACAATCACTCATTCGTACCCTTCCGCATTAGGGCATGTGATATAATCAAACTCCTATCAAACTCCCTCACTAACTCAACAGTCATAGTTTTGCGGGGAGCTGGTAGAAAGGTAGTTCTTGAACGATGCCACGATGCACAAGGAGTACGACAGGAACACATTCCGGATTTTGCCTAACTCTGATCTCACACGTCCACAGAATGATCTTTGGTGGATTCCGAATGGGTCATTGTGATAAACACCATCTCCAGGTCAGTTGTCTTGATGTCAGCCATGTTGGTCAAACGGAAACAGTTAGGAAGTGTTGTATGATTCCTCAGTGAAGCGGTCATACTTTTAAATCCCACTTGATTATGTCCAATTTTACTGATTTAAACTAAATAATTACAAGTACAAAGTGAATAAAAATGAATGAAAAATATTAAACGGGTGTCACTAAAATTATAAACAACCTTACTCCAACAACAATTGCAATAGTAAACAATATGTTTTATGAGAAATAAGAAAAATAACATGGCGCATGAAATACATAGAAGCTACAACAACAACAAAATTGTTAAATCTCTACACCGGTTAAATCTCTACAAATGGATCACTAAAACATAGTGATGACACCAGATATTTACAAACAGGGTAAGGAGTTTCTGTGTACGGGTATCACCCATTTCATAAACAATTTGGACAAAACATTATGTTTGTTTAATAAAGATAACTGACACTCGGTGAACGCCTCGACTCTCTATTACAACATCCTTTAATAAAAATATCTGCATACTGGCACAAGTACCAACTGAAGATAAATTCCGGAAACACTTAAATCATTTGAAAACTGATCATATAAGAACAACAATATATATTCCACACGTTTCACGTCCTCGCTACGACACCAACCTTATCTTTGTACATGCACTCAAGACATCAAATTTCTTTGTGAATTGTTACATACAGTATTTTTCAAACCCTGAGTTTTCGTATGACGCCTTATTTCAGGGAACTAAAACAAAACGCACACAGATCAGTATATGCATCATTGTGTTTAGCCGAAGTGTTGAGAGGTAACTCGGTTTTTTACAAAATGACAAACTAATGTTTACGCTACTCTGTCGGTTCATGCTCGAATTTGAACTTTCGAACTATTTCCCGCCTTCGAAATCCTCATAAGCGGCAGTACTGTCGACGATGTTGATGTCGCTTGGTGTTACTTTGAATCCGGGCCCTGTGTACGTGCCTTCACCTGCTGCACCTCCAGCAGCTCTGTCTGGCACCGCGTAGATGGCCATAGAGTTTGAGGGAGCATCAGCACCTTGTTCTCCTGCTCTCGTAACTGGCATCTTCTTCTTTCGGCTACAGGAATGTAGAAAACCACATAAACCTACATGAAGTTGGTTAAACAGTTAGAACATTTTGGAACTTCCATCCACCTTAAAATGCATTCAAACAGCGAAAAATCGTAGTTAGCAAAGCCTAAGATCTTCATTGCTTAATGACTCCTGAGCAAGAAATAAAAACTATACTGACATGTTACTGAAGCTTTACCTTATGCATGTAGACGTTTTACACAAAGGAAAATCCTATATGGTAGACTGACTAAAGAGATTCTCACTCTAACACCCGTCAGGCCACAACTTCTACCGTCATAGGACTACATGTCTACTGTCTGGGTGTAATCCACAATCAGTTAAGAATGTTACTTAGACAAGGTGTGATAAGTATTTCCACGAATAGTCCTTGACCTTTATTGTTTTTCAGGGGCAGTTTACATCCTAAAGACATCCTGTTTGTCAAAGTAGCCGACAAACATGATGATCTGATGGTTACAGTGTCCTGACTGTTTGCATATGCTTTCTCATACTCTCAACCACCATGTCTCTATATCAACATATTCAAGAACTAAGAATCATTTGAGAAATATACTTGAGTTACTAAACCCTTACCTGCAGAACACCTTTGCTAGTAAAGCGAGGAGGAGAACCAAGATAACTATCCCACAGATCACACCCACGATCACTGTAGCATTGTCAGAACTGCCAGCTGAAATGAATGTTTTTGTTTTAGAAAAAAATTGTACTTTTTCCTGAAATGGTGATACATTAGGAAATGTTTATGTACGAAGGACTCTGATATTTCCGTACAATTCCCACAGTCGAGAAAAGAGAGAAACACTCACCTTGGATGGAACCACTTGTATTTAACTTGACACCGCTTCCATCTGGTATCGAGGTCTCTGGAACGATTTAGTGTAGCCATTCAGTATGTATATTGTCTTGGAAGTAAAGTCAGCCCTACATATAGTAAAACACGCAGAAGATATGTCCTGTTTTGTTAAACGCCGATCTGAACAATATCTAAATATTCAGTATTTCCCGACCTGAGACAAATATCATCAATTGGCACAATGTTCGTATTACTACTAGTTGGGATGTACTAATATTTTAGTGTAAACTCCTTTCCTTAGGAAAAAAATGTTAAAGTTTTCGTAACATTAAAAGTACAAGTCTGACACAGTCATTTGAGGTTTTGGACACACTAATTCAACTCTCTATGACTCAATGTGTTGCTTTCTGTCTTACATTGACTTTTGATAAACGTCTTTAAATTAACTTTTAATGGAGCTGGACAGAACTGCACACCCAAACCTTGTGCAACCGTTTCACCGAGCAATCGTAAACAGATTAGCAGTCAGTAAATAGAGCACACAAACCAGGTATTGGATGTAAGAGCAAATATCAATTGGATCATTATTACATATTAAGAAAGTTTGGTTTGTGTGGAACTGTTGCTCATCGCTGCAATCAGCCATATGCCAGATACACCACGGCAACCTGTAGATAATCATGGAGCAGACAAACCAGTGACTTGATAAAGGAGCATCGATCTGCGCCGTTCGGATAGTTTGAGAATGAACCAAGTCACATTTCCTGACTTCACGATTACAGTTCTGTCAACATATATTTTGGTTTTTGTTTATTTAATTACGATCGCAGCAACATTCCAGCTACATGATGGCGACATTTACATCATGTAATCTCAACCAAACAAACCAGTGGTTGATATTATGAGCAACTGTACATTAGGTATTGGAGACCAGGAATCCCCACATGGCATTGGAAATATTGCGACTGTTTTTATTGTTAGATTCTGTTAGCATTTGCTTTATATAGCTATAAGGGTAAGCACAGACATATTGGATAGATGGTTATACTAGTAGTCCTTAAGTGGGGGATTTAAGGATTAACTTTCAAAACAGATACTCATTAGTGGAATGTAGGATTTCAATCTCTTCATATATTACCTACGAGGATAACTCACTCACTCACTTTTACAATACGAGGGCAAAAATATTGGGCATTTTTCATACGATGCCCTAGAGGAAAATATCACTTTACGAGGAAGTGTTCCATGTCAAGACTCGATATCAAAGGGAACTACTTTTTGCATTCATGAAATTTTACAATGCTTCACAACGTTCATTGACAGATTGGCATTTAGGAGATAGCGTCACCTCGAGATTCGCTTGCAATATTATTGTTATTAAACAATTAAAATTCATTAAATTTTCACTTACATTTCTTTACTTTTCTGGGCTTATTCATAGGGGTGTAATAAACATTAACTTCAACCACGTTAGGAGAAACAACTGGTCGGTAAACACATGTGACGTGAACCAGACCATGCTGTCAATTGAAAAGTTGCACCAGTTCCAGCCTCCCAATAAAGTTGACACACTTTGACAGTCATTAGGTACATTCAACTCATTCACTGAGAATGTGCTTATTCTGTTTGACATTGTGTTTGACATTAATTGGTGCTCATAAGACTCACGTTCACTGCCCTTTTCCTATTTGAATATCCAACTTGCCCCTGGCAGTCTGACTGGTCTTGTGTTAACTTTGCGCTACGTTCTAAAGTTGCTATTTTAAACAACATCCTTGTTAATGGAAGATTAACCGTTGTGAATTACATATTTACCACTGAAATATATATTTAGGTTCTTACTTAAACTCAAGGTTGTCAAATAACTGTGTATCGCGTACGGTAACTGTGGGTTAGTGGTGCTACAGATGATGCATCCTTACATAAGCACTTCGTTTCATGTTTAAATGATACATATTTCTTCGGTAATAAACAGACTATCTTATTTGTGTCCATGTCCCACTATGTTTACGACACCCGTGCCTGTATGTCGGTATTTAATACCAACATTTGGGTACTCATGCCGTAAACATAGTATCACATGGACACTCACATAATATCGTCTATGTACAGCAATAGACCAACCTGTATCAGAATATGTCCAAAAACTGTATCCTCCGTTGTATATGGCGGCATCGTATCCAAGGATAGAAAGGTAGAATTAGAACGGATGGTTACTGTTGTGTATCCTCCACCTCTCAATGTTCCCACTTTGTATCTTGAACCTGACACATTCTTCCATGTGACCGGAGGGATGAAGACTGTTGTGTGGTGGGTTTGTTGAACGTCCACGTTGTTTTCTTGGTCTGTCAATATCTGCACGGTACCCAGGAGTTGTAGTGTTGTTAACGTGGAGTATAGGCTTACGGGGGGCACAACAACAAATGCAACAGAATAGTAATTCCTTCCAAAAGTACACAGGGTGGCCATAACTGGCCTTGTGGTGTTGAAGTAGAACGTTTCACGATTCCCACATTGTTTACGGTACACTCCATCTTCACCAACTGATATGGAAGAACCGTTATTAAACATGATGCTCGTGTCACTGTGGTCAGTAACAACTTGAAGCTGGTATGGCAGTGCACTCACATATGAGCGGTCACGGTCATAAGGGTCCTGGATAGCGAGAATATACTCATGCCCATAATGTTTCACAGGAAGTAATTGCTCGAAAGTAGAGAAGTGTCCTCTGCGCACATCGTATGTTCCACTATAGACAGCTATTGTCTCCGTAGCATTAACGATGGTTCTGGTCATATCAGATGAACTGTTTAAGGAGAACGTCTGATACCTATCTAATCTGATGCTGAGAGCGTCCCGGTCGATGTACGTCTTGTTATCATAGGTGGCGTTGCCGTCCAGTCTGAAGAAGATGTCAATATCCGCCTCCTTGCTGTGTGTGGCTATCACCAAGACGGATATGTAAGATCTTGTGTCCCGGTGAATGTAGTCAGCAGGAGGAAGACAGGAAGACATGATGTACTTCGTGGCTAGTGCCGACACAGGAAGGGGAGAGAATAGTGTGTAAGAGTTCATCCCCCCTTTGATCTGAATAGTATCATCTCTGACAAACACCAGCACAAGAATTAATCTGTTATCTTTATGGACTATTGGGTAAAAATAATCTGTCTTGAAAGAATTGGAGCACCGAGACCAGACTCGCCCAGAGTGTGGATCCTGTATCTGCCACTGGCCTCCTCTCTCCCCAGCACTGGCAAGTATCCAAGGAAACAAATTGTTGTTGCTCCCGTTGTACCCAGCTAGTGGCATCAAGTAACTTTGTCCTGTAACGCATAGTACATATTTATGTATTTGGTAACCCGATGATTAGTGAGTTAAGGTGAGATATATATTATCTGACACAGGTGTCTGCTTTAAAATGATTGAGTCCATTAATTCAAAGTAAAACTAACAAAAAGGTAATATCCACATAGAGCATGTCCTTGACATGTCGACCATGATTTCAACGCATGCATAAATCATGGAAGCCATTTATCAAAATTAAAATTACAGTGAATGGCATGTAACCATTTGGAATCAAGGAGTTGAATGAATGCCAGCTGAAATGAATGTTTTTGTCTTAGAAAAAGATTGTACTTTTCCCTGAAATGGTGATACATTAGGAAATGTTTATGTACGAAGGACTCTGATATTTCTGTACAATTCCCACAGTCGAGAAAAAGAGAGAAACACTCACCTTGGATGGAACCACCTGTATTTAACTTGACACCGCTTCCATCTGGTGTCGAGGTCTCTGGAACGATTTAGTGTAGCCATTCAGTATGTATATTGTCTTGGAAGTAAAGTCAGCCCTACATATAGTAAAACACGCAGAAGATATGTCCTGTTTTGTTAAACGCCGATCTGAACAATATCTAAATATTCAGTATTTCCCGACCTGAGACAAACATCATCAATTGGCACAATGTTTGTATTACTACTAGTTGGGATGTACTAATATTTTAGTGTAAACTCCTTTCCTTATGAAAAAAATGTTAAAGTTTTCGTAACATTAAAAGTACAAGTCTGACACAGTCATTTGAGGTTTTGGACACACTAATTCAACTCTATGACTCAATGTGTTGCTTTCTGTCTGACATTGACTTTTGATAAACGTCTTTAAATTAACTTTTAATGGAGCTGGACAGAACTGCACAATCAAACCTTGTGCAACCGTTTCACCGAGCAATCGTAAACAGATTAGCAGTCAGTAAATAGAGTACACAAACCAGTGATTGGATGTAAGAGCAAATATTAATTTGATCATTATTACATATTAAGAAAGTTTGGTTTGTGTGGAACTGTTGCTCATCGCTGCAATCAGCCATATGCCAGATACACCACGGCAACCTGTAGATAATCATGGAGCAGACAAACCACTGACTTGATAAAGGAGCATCGATCTACGCCGTTCGGATAGTTTGAGAATGAACCAAGTCACATTTCCTGACTTCACGATCACAGTTTAGTCAACATATATTTTGGTTTTCGTTTATTTATTGACGATCGCAGCAACATTCCAGCTACATGATGGCGACCTGGACATCATGTAATCTCAACCAGACAAACCAGTGGTTGATATTATGAGCAACTGTACATTAGGTATTGGAGACCAGGAATCCCCACATGGCATTGGAAATATTGCGACTGTTTTTATTGTTAGATTCTGTTTAACATTTGCTTTATATAGCTATAGGGGTAAGCACAGACATATTGGATAGATGGTTATACTAGTAGTCCTTAAGTGGGGGATTTAAGGATTTACTTTCAAAACAGATACTCATTAGTGGAATGTAGGATTTCAATCTCTTCATATATTACCTACGAGGATAACTCACTCACTCACTATTACAATACGAGGGCAAAAATATTGGGCATTTTTCATACGATGCCCTAGAGGAAAATATCACTTTACGAGGAAGTGTTCCATGTCAAGACTCGATATCATAGGGAACTACTTTTTCATTCATGAAATTTTACAATGCTTCACAACGTTCATTGACAGATTGGCATTTAGGAGATAGCGTCACTTTGAGATTCACTTACAATATTATTGTTATTAAACAATTAAAATTCATTAAATTTTTCACTTACATTTCTTTACTTTTCTGGGCCTATTCATAGGGGGTGTAATGAACATTAACTTCAACCACGTTGGGAGAAACAACTGGTCGGTAAACACATGTGACGTGAACCAGACCATGCTGTCAATTGAAAAGTTGCGTCAGTTCCAGCCTCCCAATAAAGTTGACACACTTTGACAGTCATTAGGTACATTCAACTCATTCACTGAGAATGTGCTTATTCTGTTTGACATTGTGTTTGACATTTATCGGTGCTCATAAGACTCACGTTCACTGCCCTTTTCCTATTTGAATATTCCAACTTGCCCCTGGCAGTCTGACTGGTCTTGTGTTAACTTTGCGCTACGTTCTAAAGTTGCTATTTTAAACAACATCCTTGTTAATGGAAGATTAACCGTTGTGAATTACATATTTACCACTGAAATATATATTTAGGTTCTTATTTAAACTCAAGGTTGTCAAATAACTGTGTATCGCGTACGGTAACTGTGGGTTAGTGGTGCTACAGATGATGCATCCTTATATAAGCACTTCGTTTCATGTTTAAATGATACATATTTCTTCGGTAATAAACAGACTATCTTATTCGTGTTGATGTCATGCTATGTTTACGACACCCGTGCCTGTATGTCAGTATTTAATACCAACATTTGGGTACTCGTGCCGTAAACATAGTATGACATGGACACTCACATAATATCCTCTATGTACAGCAATAGACCAACCTGTATCAGAATATGTCCAAAAACTGTATCCTCCGTTGTATATGGCGGCATAGTATGCAAGGATAGCAAAGGTAGAATTAGAATGGATGGTTACTGTTGTGAATTCTCCACCTCTCAATGTTCCCACTTTGTATCTTGTACCTGACACATTCTTCCATGTGACCGGAGGGCTGAAGACTGTAGAGACAGTGTCATGGGCTTGTTGAACGTCCACGTTGTTGTTGTCTGTCAATATCTGCACGGAACCTAGGTGTTGTAGTGTTGTTAACGTGGAGTATAGGCTTACGGGGGGCACTACAACAAATGCAACAGTATAGTAATTCCTTCCAAAAGTACACAGGGTGGCCATAACTGGCCTTGTGGTGTTGAAGTAGAACGTTTCACGATTCCCACATTGTTTACGGTACACTCTATCTTCACCAACTGATATGGAAGAACCGTTATTAAACATGATGCTCGTGTCACTGTGGTCAGTAACAACTTGAAGCTGGTATGGCAGTGCACTCACATATGAGCGGTCACGGTCATAAGGGTCCTGGATAGCGAGAATATACTCATGTCCATAATGTTTCACAGGAAGTAATTGCTCGAAAGTAGAGAAGTGTCCTCTGCGCACATCGTATGTTCCGCTATAGACAGCTATTGTCTCCGTAGCATTAACGATGGTTCTGGTCATATCAGATGAACTGTTTAAGGAGAACGTCTGATACCTATCTAATCTGATGCTGAGAGCGTCCCGGTCGATGTACGTCTTGTTATCATAGGTGACGTTGCCGTCCAGTCTGAAGAAGATGTCAATATCCGCCTCCTTGCTGTGTGTGGCTATCACCAAGACGGTTATGTAAGATCTTGTGTCCCGGTGAATGTAGTCAGCAGGAGGAAGACAGGAAAGACATGATGTACTTCGTGGCTAGTGCCGACACAGGAAGGGGAGAGAATAGTGTGTAAAGAGTTCATTCCCCTTTGATCTGAATAGTATCATCTCTGACAAACACCAGCACAAGAATTAATCTGTTATCTTTATGGACTATTGGGTAAAAAATAATCTGTCTTGAAAGGATTGGAGCACCGAGACCAGACTCGCCCAGAGTGTGGATCCTGTATCTGCCACTGGCCTCCTGTCTCCCCAGCACTGGCAAGTATCCAAGGAAACAAATTGTTGTCGCTCCCGTTGTACCCAGCTAGTGGCATCAAGTAACTTTGACCTGTAACGCATAGTACATATTTATGTATTTGGTAACCCGATGATTAGTGAGTTAAGGTGAGATATATATTATCTGACACAGGTGTCTGCTTTAAAATGATTGAGTCCATTAATTCAAAGTAAAACTAACAAAAAGGTAATATCCACATAGAGCATGTCCTTGACATGTCGACCATGATTTCAACGCATGCATAAATCATGGAAGCCATTTATCAAAATTAATATTACAGTGAATGGCATGTAACCATTTGGAATCAAGGAGTTGAATGAATGAAAGTATTTCAGTAATAACCTGGCATGTGAGCATATTGGTGGAAAGATCAGAAGTGATACAGGTTTTAAAATTATTAAGGTTTTGGTCTTATTTAATCCATGAGCAGATATATGGTACTGGACAAAGATGAGTGATAACCAAACTGCATCTACTTCGCACAGCTGTGCTTCAGACAACTGGATCACCCATCAAAACATTATTCACATGTATT